>NW_024070198.1:5952317-6007316 GCF_014754425.2 Oryx dammah
GAATTCCATCACCTCCACTAACTTTGTTCGTAGTGACGTTTTCTAAGGCCCACTTGACTTACATTCCAGGATGTCTGGCTCTGGGTGAGTGATCACACCTTTGCTATTATCTTCATCATGAAGATCTTTTTTGTAGTGTTCTTTTGTGTATTCTTGCCACCTCTTCTTAATATCTTCTGCTTCTGTTAGGTCCATACCATTTCTTTCCTTTACTGAACCCATCTTTGCATGAAATGTTCCCTTGGTATCTCTAATTTTCTTGAAGAGATCTCTAGTCTTTCACATTCTGTTCTTTTCCTCTATTTCTTTGCATTGATCGTTGAAGAAGGCTTTCTTATCTCTTCTTGCTATTCTTTGGAACTCTGCATTCAGATGCTTGTATCTTTCCTTATCTCCTTTGCTTTTTGCTTCTCTTCCATTCACAGCTATTTGTAAGGCCTCCCCAGACAGCCATTTTGCTTTTTTGCATTTCTTTTCCATGGGGATGGTCTTGATCCCTGGCTCCTGTACAATGTCACGAACCTCAATCCATAGTTCATCAGGCACTCTATCTATCAGATCTAGGCCCTTAAATCTATTTTTAACTTCCACTGTATAATCATAAGGGATTTGATTTAGGTCACATCTGAATGGTCTAGTGGTTTTCCCTACTTTCTTCAATTTGAGTCTGAATTTGGCAATAAGGAGTTCATGATCTGAGCCACAGTCAGCTCCTGGTCTTGTTTTTGTTGACTGTATAGAGCTTCTCCATCTTTGGCTTCAAAGAATGTAATCAATCTGATTTCGGTGTTGACCATCTGATGATGTTCATGTGTAGAGTCTTCTCTTGTGTTGTTGTAAGAGGGTGTTTGCTATGACCAGTGCATTTTCTTGGCAAAATTCTGTTAGTTTGCCCTACTTCATTCTGTATTCCAAGGCCAAATTTGCCTGTTACTCCAGGTGTTTTTTGAGTTCATACTTTTGTATTCCAGTCCCCTATAATGAAAAGGACATCTTTTTTGGGTTCATTCTAAAAGGTCTTAAAGGTCTTCATAGAACTGTTCAACTCAGCTTCTTCAGTGTTACTGGTTGGGGAATAGACTTGGATTACTGTGATATTGGATGATTTTCCTTGGAAACGAACAGAGATCATTCTGTCATTTTTGAGATTGCATCCAAGTACTGCATTTCGGACTCTTTTGTTGACCATGATGGCTACTCCATTTCTTCTAAGGGATTCCTGCCTGCAGCAGTAGATATAATGGTCATCTGAGTTAAATTCACCCATTCCAGTCCATTTTAGTTTGCTGATTCCTAGAATGTTGACATTCACTCCTGTTTGAGCACTTCCAATTTGTCTTGATTCATGGACCTGACATTCCAGGTACCTATGCACTGTTGCTCTTTAGAGCATCAGATCTTGCTTCTATCACCAGTCACATCCACAACTGGGTATTGTTTTTGCTTTGGCTCCATCTCTTCATTCATTCTAGAGTTATTTCTCCACTGATCTCCAGTAGCATATTGGGCACCTAATGACCTGGGGAGTTCCTCTTTCAGTATCTTATCATTTTGCCTTTTCATACTGTTCATGGGGTTCTCAAGGCAAGAATACTGAAGTGGTTTGCCAATCCCTTCTCCAGTGAACCACATTGTGTCAGACCTCTCCACCATGCCCGCCCGTCTTGGGTGGCCCCACAGGGCATGGCTTAGTTTCATTGTGTTAGACAAGGCTGTGGTCCTAGTGTGATTAGATTGACTAGTTTTCTGTGAGTATGGTTTCAGTGTGTCTGCCCTTTGATGCCTTCTTACATCACCTATCATCTTACTTGGGTTTCTCTTACCTTGGACGTGGGATATCTCTTCACGGCTGCTTGAGCAAAACGCAGCCGCTGCTCCTTGGACAAGGGATATCTCCTCACCGCTGCCCCTCCGACCTTGAACGTGGAATAGCTCCTTTAGGCCCTCTGGCGCCCGCGCAGCCACCACTCCTTGGACATGGGATTGCTCCTCCCAACTGCTGCCCCTGACCTCGGACCCGGCGTAGCCCCTCTCGGCCGAGCTCCACACGCTATTCCAACCGCTTGCACTCTGCGTGCTGTCAGAGGCCAGACAGATTGACAACCATAATCACAGAAGACTAACCAATCTTATCACATGGACCACAGCCTTGTCTATCTCAATGAAACTATGAGCCATGCCTTGTTGGGCCACCCAAGACAAGATGGACGTGTCATGGTGGAGAGTCCTGAAAAAATATGGTCCACTGGAGAAGGGAGTGGCAAACCACTTCAATATTCTTGCCTTGAGAACCCCATGAACAGTGTGAAAAGGCAACTCAACTTACCTCAATTCAATTCAATAGACATTAGTTTTCTTTAAAACACCTACTTTCTTCAAGAGATTGTGTTCAACAATGTAAGAAGGAGAAACTAAAGAAGACATAGTCATTGTCTTACCTAAAACATGGGGTTTCCTTGAGAATTATTAATAAATAACTTGATATTTTTCACAAATGACTACTTCATGAATCTTTCTATTGTAAATGACTAAATCAACTTGACTAAATAAACATACATAAAAAGGGGGGAGTGGGGCTTGGTAGCTCCAGCAATCCAAGTTCAAGACTACCTACATTCAGGCATGGCTAGATCCAGGGTCTCAAGAAAGTAACAAATAATCTGCATCCTTCTGTCCAACAGCTCTGTTGGAGTTCTGTATCCTGTGTGTTGACTTCATTTTCAGACTCATTTTCAGTCTGACTTCGTTTCAGACTTAATTTGGTATTGCCAAAATGGCTAACAGCAGGCACAGACTCACAGTCTCACAGTTCAGCAACCTAACTACAAAATAAAAATCTCTTTCCCATGCTTCCAGCAAAAGCCCCTGCAGTGTGTCTCATTAGTCACTCTGCTCAGATAACTTTCTGTGACTGAATCATGGAAGTAGATGGATGACTTGAATTGGCCCAACTTATGTGAGAAAAACTTCGTTGTTGATATTAATCTTCATTTATTTTTAAAATTATCAGGTATTGATTAATATCAAAGGTTTATATCAAGAGGACATTCAGTAATTCATTTAAACATAAAAATGCCTTGCAGATTTCTTTGGCTTTTTAATTAAAGTCTACTCTTACAGCAATATCTTTCAATTATAACCAACCTAATCTGAATTCTTTAGGTAAGTAAACAAGAATGTTAAGTGGCTTCAGTTTTGTCTGACTCTTTGCGACCCTATGGACTATAGCTTGCTAGCCTCCTCTGTCCATGGGATTCTCCAGGCGAGAACACTGGAGTGAGTTGCCATTTCCTCCTCCAAAACAAGAATATCTCTGAATAACTACTGTGTGGGTAAAATTACTTTTATAACTGCTTCTTAGGAAAAAGATGTTATCTGTTTTTCTGTCCAATGGGATATGTTTTTATGTTAAAACATGAACAAGAAATTTACATTTCTCAAAAAGACTCAAATTAGTCTAAAGAGAGACAAAAAAAAAAATCTAAGTCTATACAACTAAGATAGAAACTAGTGTTGTCATTAATAGGTAAGCTGGAGCCACTCAAATTAGCCAGAGGTTGAGGATGTTTGGCTATTTTTGTGGCTGAACAGTGAGTGCTCTTTTCTCAGTGTTCAGACGTAATTAGAGTGGTCATGTTTATATCTTGTTTGAGTACAGTCCCTGGTGGCCTCTGATTATTGACAATATTCTTTGAAAAACATTTATAGTCTGAGAAAGCAGTATGTTGTTAGCAACCAGGATAACATTTTTTAACCTTCTAGAGTTTCATAATTTCAAAAACATAGGATTCTTTCTCCACCCTTTCCCACTTTTTCTTAAGGATTATTAGTCAGAGAATTTCATTAAAATTAATCATCTATAATTTCCCATGTTAGTCTCTGATATTAAATCAATTCAAGTTGGCAAGTTAAAAGCACAGAAGCATTCAAGATCTATTTGCAAGATTCATTTGCAGTAGAAAGTGATGAACCATATAAGATTTATGTGTAGCATATTGAAATATGCATCACTTTTCTATCAGAAAATTTACTCAACTAGCTGAAACACCCTCTGCAAATCAAAAGAAGCAAATAAATACTGCAATTACTACTCTGATATACAATAAACAATCACCAAGTGAAATTTGATGGACCTAGAATCTAGAACACAACATTCAGAAAAGTAAGATCATGGCATTCAGTCCCATCAGTTCATGGCAAATAGATGGGAAAACAATGGAAACAGTGACAGACTTTATTTTGGGGGGCTCCAAAATCACTGCAGATGGTTGACTGCAGCCATGAAATTAAATGACACTTTCTCCTTGGAAGAAAAGCTATGACCAACCTAGACAGCATATTAAAATGCAGAGACATTACTTTGCCAACAAAAGTTCATCGATTCAAGGCTATGGTTTTTCCTGTGGTCATGTATGGATGTGAGCGTTGGACTATAAAGAAAGCTGGGTGCTGAAGAATTGATGCTTTTGAACTGTGGTGTTGGAGAAGACTCTTGAGAGTCCCTTTGACTGTAAGGAGAGCCAACCAGTCCATCATAATGGAAATCAGGCCTTAATATTCATTGGAAGGATTGATGCTGAAGCTGAAACTCCAATACTTTGGCCACCTAATGTGAAGAACTGACTCATTGGAAAAGACCCTGATTCTGAGAAAGATTGAAGGCTGGAGGAGAAGGGGATGACAGAGGATGAGATGGTTGGATGGCATCACTAATTCGATGGACATGAGTTTGAGCAAGCTCCAGGAGTTGGTGATGGACGGGGAAGCCTAGTATGCTGCAGCCCATGGGGTTGCAAAGAGTTGGACACGACTGAGCAACTGAACTGAACTGAAAAGCTAGAAAGTTGGAGTTAGCTTCTAGCTACTGAAGAATACTAATTTAGAAGTCCTTTAAATACTGTATCTCCATGTGTGTCTCAGAATACGATATATTTAATAATTTACACTTGTTACATTTATTTTTACTTTATCTTTTAAGATACTTTCACATATACCTTTCCCACTTCATTTCCTTCTCTAAAATAATCATAAGAGCCTGTAGCATTTAGTACTTAAAAATGTGCTAATTTTTGCTTCATTTAAACTTTACAAATAGTGTACAGAGAGTGAATTTATTATAGTTATGTTGGTGAGGAAATCAAGTATTTGAAAAAATTGGTCATGGTAGTCAAAGAAAGGAAATAGAAACCAAAAAACTACTGTAAATTTGCCATATATTTTACCACCATATTATATCCCTTGCCAAAGTGCAGGAATTTGTACGAAATTGTTTATGGAAAAGGGATTGACAAACTGGAGCTACTGTTTAATTTTCAAGCATTTAAGATGAGATGCAGAAAAATCTCAAGATCCCACAGATCACTTCTGATTGTTTCTTGGATTTTGTGGTAATGCAATGTGATGTCCAGGTCTCTACATATGGTCTTGGCCATGTGTCAAAGAATGAAATGGCATCCAGATGTATAGTAGAAGCTTTATAAAATGAACTCCGCTTGGCTGACTACCTGAGTAAATCAATACTCTCCATTCTTCTATAAAACACACTGACTGATGGTCTTAGCAAGTTCAATATTCCAAGGTAGGAAACTACTCTCATAGGCTTATAAACTCTACTCTGTTTACACAATCATCTTCCAACGTGTGTTTTGTCTGAAACTAGTAACAAATAAGTGACACATCCAACAGATTCAGACTTAATAAAATATAATTCCCTTTAATTAGAATTTTTCTTTCCTTGCTTACATGTCAAATAATAGAATATTCTGCTTGGTGAAACAATTTGATGCATTGAAAAAGATTCTGTAATAGCTTTTAGGATAGACACTGCCTTGTTGAGACCAGTGCTCTCAGTGATAATCATGGTTGAATTTCACCATTGTGTTTGAAAAGCTTTATAAGTTGAATTTCTCACTAGAATATCAGTTCTATTAGGAATGATTCTTATCTGGTCTGTTCACTCTTGGCTCCCTAGTACATATCATAAAGCAGGTATACAGTAAAGATTTGTTGAATTCACAATTTCCAAGTATCTCTCACTATTATCATGCCTTTCTTACGTAGGGATGGATCTTCAAGTGAAATAATAGCTCCATATGAAGTTCTATAACAACAGAAAAATTCATCTCATTACATTAACATTTTAGTTTAAATACATACACACACACACACACACATATATACACACATAAGCATACATCTGGTAGCATAGAACAGAAGGTGATTCTTAGTTCATTAGATTCTTACAGTTTCAAGTAAACATTCTTGGTTAACTTGTTCTATTATAAGAAGTAAGATGATAAAAGAAATATTGAGTTTTGCTGACTGCTAGGTTTTTTTGTTTTGATTGTTGTATATTTGCTATGATCTCAGAATAAAATAAAGAGCTTTCTTTTATAACAAAGTAATAGATATAGTCAAAGCTATAACTCCGGGAGATGGTGATGAACAGGGAGGCCTGGCGTGCTGCGATTCATGGGGTCGCAAGAGTCAGACATGACTGAGCAACTGAACTGAACTGATAGTGTTTTCAGTAGTCATATATGGATGTAAAAGCTGGACCATAAAGAAGGCTGAGCATCAAAGAATCAATGCTTTCAAACTGTGGTATCGGAGAAGACTCTTGAGAGTCCCTTGGACAGCAAGGAGATCAAAACAGTCAATTCTAAAGGAAATCAACCATGAATATTCATTGGAAGGACTGATGCTGAAGCTGAAGCTCTAATCCTTTGGCCACATGATGTGAAGAGCCAACTCACTAGAAAAGATTGTGATACTAGGGAAGATTGAGGGCAGGAGGAGAAGTGGGCAACAGAGGATGAGATGGTTGGATGAACTCAATGAACAAAAGTTTGAGCAAACTCTGGGAGATAGTGAAGGACAGGGAAGTCTGTCACAGTGCAGTCCATGGGGTTGCAAAGAGTCGGACATGACTTAGCAACTGAATAGCAAATAGATTCTATTTCCAGATAAGTTTTAGACTTCCTCTTTTAAAAAAGGCTATAAGAATACTGGAAAAAAAAGATTCCTTGAAGAAGATAAAGATGACTTGATTTCCATTTAGATACATTAGTATCTTGAGTAACTTATTAAAGTTATTAGATTTAAAATCTATATTCTTAACCTTTCTGTTGTTTAGGCTTAGATAGATTTTGACTTTTTATTTGTAAAATCAAAAATAGCAAAATCACAACTTTGACCAGAAAGATTTTAAATGTTAAAGTAATGCTAGGTCTTGGAACAAGCCTAGAAAATTATGAATAGAAGCTAATTTTTCACCAATAAATTTACAAAATGACAAACTACTCTGAAAACTGCTCTCTTCTAAGAGGAGATAGTAAATCAGTCTTGAAAGATGAGTGAAAGGATGAATACATCCTAGGCAAGGGGATGGTGTGCATAGAGGTACCACTATGAGTGTCCGTGGTGAGTTTGGTGGTTGTATGGTCACCAAGTTATAAGTAAAAGGCAATTTAAATTGACAGAAGTAAAAATGGAATTATAGTTCACACAAGTAAATACACACAACTGAAACATCTCCTAATATACCTCTCAGTCATTCCAGACTATAAGTTCCAAAGTGTCAAAGGCAAATGCAATTTTTGTTTACAGGGAGTCAAGGCATGGGTACACAATCAGAACTCTCTTCCAATCTTCTGGGCTCTTAATTAATACATTGACTTCATTCTCAAATAGGTGTTTTATAAGCAGCAGAAAGGATAGCTATTATCAATCCCAAGCCTATCCTTCCCTTATACTCTTTTCCTGAGTCCATGGAGCAAATCTTAATAGTGACTCATCAACTTTTCCTAAGTGAATCACACATCATTGAAACAATCATGGTGATCTAAAAACTATAATATATGTGCTGAACACAAATATCATTCCACTTCTCATGGAGTGAAGGGGAAGCAGTCCATGGAAAAGATTCATCAGGGAAAAGAGAATTTCATCTACTAGAAGCAGGAGGGACTAGATCCTCGAGAAATAAAAACATGCAATTGCTCAGTACATGGAAGTCTAAATAGGCCATCCTGCCAGAATGAACACTTTCAGTGTGGACTCACAACCAGTACGGGAGAAAAGTTAATTCAGACTAGATTGTGGAAGATCTTGAGAAAAAGTGTAGTTTTAGTTTACTCTGCTTTATAATCGAGTAATGATGCTGTAAAAGTCATATATTAAGAAGATTCATCCAGTCGTAAGTAGAACAGATAGCAATAAGGAGTGAGGGATAACTAACAGAGGTCTTGGATTACTTTGAACATCCAGGGTTGAGGTGATAATGCTTATGGCTGTGGAAATAAAACTTAGAAAGCATATATGAGATGCTGAAAAAGAAAAATCGACATGACTTTTTGAAGTCTGGGTCAAAGAGAGAGAGAAGAAAAAAATACTGGTAGGGAGACTTCAAGGAAAACACTAGACTGAACCTTGGCTTATAGGGTAAGGAATGTTTAATTTTGTTTTCTTTTTTATATGATTCTTAAATCTTAATGCAGTGCTACAAAACTAAAGACACTGTGAATATATGTGTAATTTTTATTTTTTTAATAGCCCTAGTGAATACTTCTAGGATACTGTTGCTATACTCAACAACTCCCCATATATACAGCTTCACAAACTCCTGCCTTTTTTGTCTGTGAATTTTTGTAACTTTTCAAATTCAAAGCACTATACCATATTGAGATATAAGAAATCTGGGAAGTTGGTTAATATAAGTTATATCAGAAAATAACTTAAAACTCTAAGGGGCAAGGGTCAAAGCCCTTGCTTACTTTGAATGTATATTTCTAAATTTACAGAAAAGAGAAATCTTGAGAAGACAAATTTTACTCACATATATTGTTATATGATACATATTTATTGATACTGATAACAGAGAAGTTATGTGTAATAAGTAGAAGACAGACAAGAGATGAGCCCTTTGGCTCTCAGAAAGGGTATAGCAACAAAACCCCCTACTTAAAAATATCGCATAGTATTCAGAATAGGGCAGTTATGCTCTTTTAAGTCTCTCAGTTCTTATCCCAGGGACTGACGCACAGCAGCCTCAAGGAAGTAATGTACAGAACGAGTCAACAGGTATGGAGATGTGTGATGACTCATTGTAGCCTTTGGCCCCCTGCAATTCTGAGTTGGGTCACTAGATGGCAGGACTAACCTGCAATTCTTCTCTAGGACCTCGCTTTGTGGAGGATGATCCTCTGGGAAACTTCTTGGAAGCCACACAAAGCAGCTGGAAGGACAGAATCCCCCTCCCCACCATCCTGAATCTTTAAACAGGGGAGTCAACCAGAGGGCCGGGTGTCAGTCCTGATTTCTTGAGGTTTCCTGTGAGTCTGTTCCCCTACCTACTGCAGGAAGCTCTCATTCCTCATCCTCTGTTAGGGAAGTTATTTTCTCAAGGACTAGGGGTCTCATATGAATACAGTGTTCATCCCTCAACATATTTCTAGCTTTAAGTATTTTTCTTATGTCCATTTAACAGCTTGAGGACTGAGCTTACAGGGTGAGAGGATTTGCCTGAGTCACAATGCTCAGGTCAGAATGGAGTAGAATCAGATGTGTGTATGTCCCCTTCCTTGCCCTCCCTCCTGCCTTAGGGGCTGGTGATTAGGCACTGGAAGGAATGCGGAGGAGGGGCAGCTGGTATCTAGTTCAGCCATCCCTGGATGGAACTAGCTTTTCCTTGGCCCTTCTAGCAGAGAATGTCTTTCTTACTCCTCTCTCTCTCCCATTCTGCTGCCCAGCAACTCTGCTCCTTATGGACCTTCCTATCCAGGACAATCTCACCTGCATCCCCAAACTCCCATTCAAGACAAGTGATCATGTAGACTGGTTGGGTTCCTCTGACCTCTGTTCAGTTCAATTCAGTTCAGTCGCTCAGTCATGTCTGACTCTTTGTGACCCCATGGACCGCAACACGCCAGGCCTCCCTGCCCATCACCAACTCCCAGAGTTTACTCAAACTCATGTCCATTGAATCAGTGATGCCATCCAACCATCTCACCCTCTGTCGTCCCCTTCTGCTCCCGCCTTCAATCTTACCCAGCATCAGGGTCTTTTCCAATGAGTCGGGTCTTTTCCAGTGATTCAGGTCTTTGCATCAGGCGGCCAAATTATTAGTTTCAGCTTCAGCATCAGTCCTTCCAAAGAACACTCAGGACTGATCTCCTTTAGGATGGATGGTTGGATCTCCTTGCAGTCCAAGGGACTCTCAAGAGTCTTCTCCAGCACCACAGTTCAAAAGCATCAATTCTTCAGTGCTCAGCTTTCTTTATAGTCCAATGCTCACATCCGTACATGACTACTGGAAAAACCATAGCCTTGACTAAATGGACCTTTGTTGGCAAAGTAATGTTTCTGCTTTTTAATATGCTATCTAGGTTCCTCTGACCTAAGAGGGTTATTAGTCTGCTTGGGCTGCCATAATAAGATATCACTGAGTGGGGGGCTTAAACAACATAGACTTATTTTCTCACATTTCTGGATACTAGAAGCCCAAGATAAAGGTGACAACAGAGATTGTTTCAGATGGTTTTTACAAGGCTATAGATGCCATGTTGCCTGTTTTCTGTGTCCTCTCATGGGCTTCCCTGTGTGAGTGCACAGAGATAGGCAGCCTCAGAGCCCAGAAGCAGCCAGGCCCGCCCACCCGTCTTCACTCCAGGGCTTTCAGGTCTCCATGAGGCTCACCTAGAGGAATCCCTGATGCTACTGATGCTGATGAAGGGCCCACTGGGGCATTCGTGGACTCCCTGTGTGCACACATGGGCATGCGGATATACCTACTGAGCCAGTTACCAAAGACTCCTGGCAACACATTTACTCTTCCACACATCCTCTGTGATAAGCCACAAAATTCCTTTAAGCATTTCTCTTTTAAAGTGAGCATGATCACAAATGCAAATTGGTACAACCACTAAAAAACTAAAAATAGAACTACCATATGACCCAGCAATCCCACTCCTGAGTATATATTCAAAGAATATCATAATTGGAGAAGATCTATGCACCCCAATGTTCTGCAGCACTATTTACAAGAACCAAGACATGGAAGGCACCTAAATGTCCATGAACAGAGATCGAAAGGATAGAGAAGCTGTGGTACATATATGCAATAGGACATTGCTCAGCCATAAAAGAGAATGAAACCATGCCACTGGCAGCAATATGGATGGGCCTAGAGATTATCATACTAAGTGAAGTAAGTCAAAGACAAATATATGACATCACTTATGTGTAGACTCTTCTGATTTTTAAAAATGATAGAAATGAACTTAATCAAGAAACAAAAACAGACTTGCAGATATTGAAAACAAGCTTATGGTTACCAAAGGGAAAATATAGGTGGGCAGAAGGGATAGATCAGGAACTTGGGATTAACATATATACACTACTATATGTAAGATAGATAACTAATAAGGACCTACTGCATAGCATGGAGAACACTATTTAGTCTTCTATGATAACCTATATGAGAAAATAATCTGAAAAAGAAGGAATATATGTGTATATATATATATAATTGAATCACTTTGCTGTACATCTGAAATTAACACAATATTGTACATCAACTATAATCAATAAAACAAAAAAATAAAATAAAGTGAGCACTCACAGCTTTCACAATAGGGGGCACTAGAGAGAAGCTGAAAGAAAAAGGGACCCTCTTTTTCCAGACACAGCTTGACTTGAGACTATCCTGGGGTCTCTGCCCCTGCGAAGGCCCCAGCAGGCAGTCCCTCCTTGAGTCAGTGAGCACAAGCCCAGCGTGATCATGTAGAGAGGGCTCTGTGATCCTGTAGCCCTCTCTGAGGGAATTCTGGACCTCAGGCTATTTTGCCTGCAACACTGCCCTAATTTCTCCTCCTCATGCCCCTCCCTCAGGCATGTCTCCTAAAATTATAGATAAGCATGCTCCATGCCTGCTGCAACTGTGCCCCTGGCCAAAATTCGAGGCTCAGAAAGAATATATGGTCTGACTTAAACTCACAATCATGAGCCCAAACCAAATCTTCTGGTTCCAAAGCTCATACTCTACTGTTTTCAGATGGACTTGCCCAAGAACACTGCTTCCCACAGTAAGAAGACTATTGTGCCACCATTCTGAAGGCAATGAAGGCCTTGTCTTTAGCAGACTGGTGTGATGAGCGGCATGTCAAGCCTTCTGAGTGTGGATCAGGAGACAGCATACCATGGCACAGGCATGGCAGTGTTGTCCTGGTTCACAGACGGAGAAACAGGATCTGAAGGAGATGGAACTTGGCCAAGGTCATATAGCCAGGAAGTGACAGAACTGGCCACTAGGGACAGGAGTGTAGAAGGGCAGGAAGTCCTTCTAGAGATCAAAGAGGCAGCATCATTGTCTGGTGGAGGTGCCAGAGCAGAGGCAGCGCTGGGAAGGGCCTAAGGTCCAGAACAAATACATACCGTGACCTTATCTATGAAGCAAAGTGCAGACTGGATAATGGGACTAAGGAGGTGGAGAAGGCTTCTCCTGATAGAAAAGGCCTCCTGGAGACTGTGGAAATGAGATGAGACTCGCAGCTGTAGCCAGAACAGTGGCTCAGCTTTCAGACTGACTCTCATCCAGATGTCTACCCCTTCCCAGCTCAGTCCCAGGAAGCTTCGTGACCTCTGCACCAAGTGTTCAATATAAACAAACACAGTGATCAAAGCCAGCACCTCCAGTCCCACCTGGAGTCCTCTGCCTCATTCAACCTGCTGCCACTTTGGAGTAGGAACAGGGAAAAGTCTGGATGCTGAAGAATAAGGGAGACACATGAACCAGTTGCCAGCAGACTGTTTTAAGCTCTGGGTCTCTTGGTCTCTGCCCTTTGCTTCAAGCATCTGGCTCTTTACCACCCTGGACATTTTTCCAGGTCTATGGAATGGGTCAGCAGGAAGTAAGGAAATGAGAGCTTCCATAAGCCAAGGACGGGCTAGGTGGAAGGATCTGCTGAGCAGGGGGCAGGGGAGGAGTCTCATCCATATTTCTTGTGGTGTTGGGAGGCCTCTACCATACCCTCACCACATGGCTCTGCAAACTCTATTTGAAACTCTTATGATGGGTTCCCTCACCACCCTAAGCTAAAAGGGCATTTTATGACAGCTCTCTCAGAAATGTCCAGAATTGAATAAATATGGCTTCAGTTATTGCTCTATCCTTCTTGACCACTGGCAGATAATTCAAGCCATCCACTTACAAGGTATCCATTATATCTCCTTCAGTCAGTATAATGGCACTCAGACATTCAAGTCAGAAACTTGTGTGCCCAAACAAATTTGTTTTTCTGCTCACTATTTCACACTCAACCAGTTCCTAAGCTCTGTCAATTACACACTGTGGATGTTTCTCAAATGTATCTAGTTTCTTGATCTAATTTCTTTTACCCTGATTCTGGCCACCATCATCTGTCATTTAGATGGTGGTAAGAATGGCATCACTGATGCAATGAACATGAACTTGGCAAACTCTGGGGGATGGTGAGGGACGGGGAGGCCTGGCCTGTTGCAGTCCACGGGGTCACAAGGAGCTAGACACAACTAGGCAACTGAACAGCAACAACAGCAAAGTACCTCCTTGCAGGTCATCTTTTTTCCAGTTTCATGCCCTCCAATCATTCTCCACATTTTAGTCAAAACAAGATTTGAAAAATTCAACTGTGATCCTTCCTCTCCTATTGGAATTCCTCTAATGACCTTTGGTTGGAAGTCCAAAGTCTTACACAGTTTGTAAGTCATATCATCAATCGGCTTATGCCTTATCTCTCACCATTTGGCTCTCACACTATAAGACCAATCAGACTAACTAGTATTATCCTTGGGAACCTGGCCTACTTTTTCTCACTTTCAAGCCATTGCACAGACTATTCCCATTGTGAAGTTTGGACAAAGCACTGAATGAAGCAAGGATAGTCTTTAGATCACCCACAACTTCCTTAAGACTCCCTCTGGAAACCTGTTCATATGAAACCACTTTAGTCTCATAGACAAGTTGAAGAAATCATAATGAAAAGTCTCAGGTCCTCTTCCTCCATGTTCACCAATGGTAGGATCTAACATATCAGAGTACAAGCGTCAAAACCTGCAAGCTGACATCAAAACAATACGAGTCTTACTTGCATTTAACCATTATTTACCTGAATTCCTTTTTTCTTGGTGTTTAGTTCTATGAAATGCTGTTGCAGTGATAGGTTTGTCTAATCATCACAATTGAGACACAGAACTATTCCATCACCCACAATGAAACTCTCTTGTTCAGCATTTTTCTCTTCTCCCTGAAGCCCTATTCCCTGCCAACTGCTGATATGGTCTTCCTTATTTAATTTTGCCATTTCAAGAATATTAGATGAAAAGAATAATACAGGCTGTAAGCTTCCAGTTTATATTAATTTTACTTAACATAATGTCCTTGAAATTCATCCAAGTTACTGTATTAATTGCTGCTTATTTTCCTGTGAATTTTCCATGGTTTATTTACCCATTTGCTTGTTGAAATTAACTGGGTAATTTCCAGAGTCTTTTTTTACTTGCTATTAAAAATGAAGTTTCCAAAATGTGTTATTTACACATATTTATTTTTTAAACTTAGGAAGGAAATTCTGGTAAATATCATAACATGGATGAACCTTGAAGGCATTAAGCTAAGCGAAATAAGTCAGTCACAAAAAGACAAATCCTATATGATTCCACTTATATAAGACACCTAGGTAGTCAAGCTCATAGAGACAAAAATAAAACAGCAGTAACTAAGGGCTGGGGCTGACCTTGGGGTTGGAAATAGGGAATTACTGTGTAATAGGTACAGAGTTTCAGTTTGGGATAATGAAAACGTTCTGGAGATGGGTAGTGGTGAAGGTTTTACAACAATATGAAAGTACTTAATGCTGCCAAATTGTACACCTAATAATGGTCAAAATGGTAAAATTTTATGTTTTTTATACTTACCAGAATAAAAGCTAGAAAAGTAAAGTAAATGTAGAGTATAACATCATGGAATATAAGAAATATTAAAGAAAATAAAGTTAAGATGATAGACTGCAGGACCACTTAAAGTAGTCAACACAGGTATCTCTGAGGCAGGAACGTGTCAATAGAAGAGAAGGAGCCAGCCAGTGACATGAAAAAGAGGACATTCAGGCTGGGTGAAGACCAAGTCCAGAGCCTGAGACAGGAGTGGTCTCGGTGTGTCAAAAGCAGCAGGGTGTTTGTGCGCCTTCATGGATGAGTGTCTGTGCACATCTGCGTGTGTGCGTGTGTGTGGTTAGTATGCACAAGCATGGGTGCATTCATAGGTATCTTTATGTTTCTCTGCTGAAGACATGAATCTTGAACACAATTAACCATGTGAACCAACTCATGCTGGCCCAGAAATGAGAACTGTCAAATACTGACAATCTGAAGTGGGGATTGTGCAGTATCGAAGAGAACTGCCACCCAGCACTGTGCCAGAAGCCCTGGGAAATTCCCCAAAGAAGATTTATTTGTTAATCTGGGGTTGAAGGCCAGGCAGCCCTGTGTTGTCCCTGTCCACCAGGCTGATTGGACCTTGTATTACCAAGCCCAGCCTCATCGCTTACCCTAAGGCATCTGCCAGCACCCTGCTGGAGGGCCAGTTTCCTTCTGACTATATCCCTGATCTGCAGAAGCCCTGGTGAGTACTTTGGTAAATGGATCTGGGGTCCTGGGTCATATAGTTAGGGCTTGGACTTGATCTTGGAGGGAGGTAGGGAGAGGGCAAGTAGAATCCATGCTGGAGTGTCTCCTTCTCTGCTTATGCTGGGGCATCTGGAACTTTCCTGGATTCACCTAAACATTTGCAAATGAGATTGTACCTTTGTTTTCAAAGAGAGCCAAGACCTTGGATCCTGGGATGCTGAGGTTTCCTTGGGGAGGGACATCTAGAAAAGAACTTTGAAGATCAGATGAAATGTTAGGACTGAAAAATGAGAAGGGTATTCAAGGAATATTGCCAGTGATCTTGACACATAGGACACGCAGAATACCTGTCAGGAAATAGAGAGGGATCGAGCATCCTGCCTGGGCTAAGAGAGTGAAAAATTTCCAGAGAAAATTCTCCCCCTGGCAAGTCTTTCTTGTAGTGAGAAATAAACATCAAGAGAAAGCAAACTCAAGTTAATTGTGGCTGGGTTAGTAACTAGCAGGGACTCTTCCTCTCTGGATCATTAGCTTGCAGCTTAGTGCCTGCCACTGAGTAGATGTCGGTTATCTGGCACTGAGGGCAAAGGACTGTCCAGATATAAGGATGGGATGCAGGTGGCCGTAGGGCCCAAGTGGGAGAAGTACAAGAGCAAGCCAGGTCTCCATTCATGATTACTCTCTAAGCCAGCAGGCATGAGTCTCTGGCCATGAGTATGCCTATTTGCTCTTGCAAAGGACACAGAGAACATAATCAGAGATTTCTGCAGTAACGCCAGAGGACAGGCATCGGTGACTCCTTCCTCTCAACAATGCAGTTATTTATGTCTACCTTTGTTGAAGTATTAATTAACCAGTATCACTGAAGGATTTATTAATATATTTCCAAATTCCCAGTTTGGAGGGCAGGAATGGATTATCCATCTCTACATCACATGTGCCCAGAATAGGTTATAAGCTCATTAAATATGTGTAGATAAAGAGAACAAGATGAGATAATCTTCCTTGACTTTTCTTACACCAAGGTGAGGACCATGTCGCTGTTTACATCACTTCCTTTTCTTCTCCTGACTGTGGTGACAGCATCTTGTGTGGACAGAGAGACAGAGAACTGTGAGAATATCCAGAAGACCTGCCCCGTGATTGCCTGTGGTCCTCCAGGCATCAATGGCCTCCCAGGCAAAGATGGGCGTGATGGTGCCAAGGGAGAGAAGGGAGAACCAGGTATGGTTTGGGCTGTTCTTTCTCTGCGACTCTTTATCGCCCAAAGGAAACTATCCGGATTGGGATGAGGGTAATGTATTCAGGCCACTTCTATTACTCTCAACTACATATTATCATTTGAAGCAGAGATACAGCTCTGATTCTGGCATCCCAGACTCTCACACAGGAACTGCTAACACTTGGTGGTCCTGCAGGCTCAAGGAGTTGACCCTCACGGCAGACCATCCCATGGGACATAGGAGGCTTTTCTTCTATGGTCCTTACAAACAGCAGCTCAGAAAAGTTAGCCCTAGCTCAGTGTCTCCTTTCCCCTGGGAAGGGATTGGGCATCATATTTTTTTTGAGAAATAGAAAAGGAACACAAATATTGAGTCATGTTTCCTTTTTCCTCCAACAGGTCAAGGACTCAGAGGCTCGCAGGGCCCTCCTGGAAAGATGGGGCCTCAAGGAACGCCAGGGGTCCCTGGGATACCAGGACCACCAGGCCAAAAGGGAGACCCTGCAGAAAATATGGGTAAGGAGTTTACTTTAGCAAGGTCCAGGCTGACGTCCCCTGGGGTCTGTGGGCTCAAGTGTCATGTGGGACATGCCCCTTCTGCTGCTTCCTGGGGAGATGCCCAACTCTGCTTCCTGCCTAAGCAGCCTCCAGCTTCTGTAGGTTACTGAGAGCCTCAGGCATTCCTATCAATTCCTGAATACAGAGTCACAAACTGTTCGGAGCCAAACCCTTGCGAGATGCCTGCTGGAGGATCTGAGCCCTGGCTATCCTTCAGCTGAAACAATTTGGTCCAAAAGGGAGAATATATGTGTTGGGCTTATTATGCCTATTTTCACAAGAGTGGTAGATACATGGTATGTCAATTATCTCTTACTTCATGAGAAACAACACACAGCCATTTATTTAAATCAAAATTCTGTGAATCAAATAATTTCTTTGCTGGTCTCAGCTGGACTTACTCATGTGTCAACTGGTGGCCAATGGTCTCACTTACACGTTGGCTATTGTGCACCCATCAGCTGGAGTGATGAAGGTGACTGAGCCATGGGTCTCTCATCCTCCAGTTAACTCACCTGGCCTTAATCACGCAGAAGTGATTACAGGATTCACAGGAAAAGGAAGAGCGGAAGGTTTAAGGCCTCCTTAAGGCTTGGGATACATACACTATTGCTTCTGCCACATTGTATTGATCAACACAAGTCACAAGGCCAGCTCAGATTCAAGGAGTGGGGAATAGACTCCATTTCCTAAGAGAAGCTGTGTCGTATCGAGGTCATTTTTGCCATCAGCTACACATAGCTTGTCTCATGCCCTCCCCCATGGATAATGGACAACTCACAGAAATCCTAGTTTACTGATTAACAGGACAAACTCAGGGAAAAACAAACAACAAAATGAACAAAAACAAGACATCTCCAAATATGAGACTCTGTAGACTTTATAGTCAATATTCACCAGCTCACAATAATTCTTCAATTAATTTATTCCACGATTTTGTCCATGTTAGAGCTATTCGTTTGGAGAAATAAAACAATTAGTGGGTAGCTTGGCATGTGGAGAACTATAATGCTATTACCAGATCAACAGGGAGTGTGTGTATGTGCACGTGTGTGTGGGAATGTATGTATCTATAAAGCATCTTTACATACATTCAACAGAGGAAGAGTCATGTTTTGGGTTAGATGGAAATAAAGACAATTTTCCTCCTTTTTGCTTCTTGATATTTTTCATTTTTTTTCAAAGAGCAAATATCAATATAAAATAAACTTTTAATTTAATTTTTTTTTTTTTTAGTTTTAAAAGGTACCCTACCCCCTTATAGTTCTAAGATAACTTCTTAACAACACTCTTTCACTTAATTTTCTAGGTGACTATATTAGACTGACTACTTCAGAAAGAGCAGCTCTACGATCTGAATTGAACCAGATCAAAAACTGTAAGCCTTCTCTCTTTTCAGGCAGCTTGAAGTTTGGTAAAGTGAAAGACAACATTTATTGAATATATTTAATTTTCTAGTACCTGGATAAGTGTCTATTCATATTCTGATTTCATGAGATCTTCACAACAACTTTTGGTAGAAATGAAGGCAAACAAAAAGTACATAATTTGCTCAAAAGCATAGAACTAATGAGTAGCAGAGCAACTTATAAACTGAAGTCAGTCTGATGCCAGAGAGGGCTACCCAGGTGGCTCAGTGCCAGTTGGCACCCAGGCGCCAACGCAGGCGATGCAGGAGACGCAGGTTTGATCCCTGGGTCGGGAAGGTCCCCTGGAGTAGGAAATGGCAGCCCACTTCAGTATTCTTGCCTGGAAAATTCCGTGGACAGAGGAGCCCGGAGGGTTGCTATCCATGGGGCCTCAAAGAGTCAGACACGACTGACCAAATGAGCATCCATGCATGCTAATACCAGAGACCCTGATTCTGCTTCTTTATGTTACAGTGTACATACAGGTCACTGAAAATGGGACCAACACCTCTTTCCCTTTGTTATGCTGGTGCTGAGAACTGGCAATGGGGCTTAACCTGTTACTTGCCCTGGGACAAATATTCTAAGAAATTTACATTTATTTATGTTAATATTGGGGTAAAACTTAGAATTCCAAATTATGTGTATTCTAGAATATGGTCCAAAGAGACAAAGGCCTTTGCTCCAGTCCATCTGTTCAGATTAGGGCTGCCAGATTTAACAAAAAAAAAAGGTTACTGAGTTAAATCTGAATTTCAGGTAAACAACAGCAATTTTTTTTTTTTTTTTTAGTATATATATGTCCTAAAAACTGCATATGAGATCTTTATACTAGAATTTTTAAAAATCCACTGCTTTTCTATGATTCAAATGTAACTGGGCATACCATATTTTATGTGGCATCTGTACTATAGAAACTTTCATCCAGAAAAATATCTTGGGCTGGACTTAGAGACAAACCGTGTCACCTATATTTTCTCATTTTAGGGCTAATCTTCTCTCTGGGCAAAAGAGTTGGGAAGAAGGTATTTTTTACCAATGGTAAAAAGATGCCTTTTAATGAAGTGAGGACTCTGTGTGCACAGTTCCAGGGCCGTGTGGCCACCCCTATGAATGCTGAAGAAAACAGGGCCCTCCAGGATTTCGTCACTGCAGAGGCCTTCCTGGGCATCACAGATCAGGAGACTGAAGGCCAATTTATGGATCTGACAGGGAGGAGGGTGACCTACCAAAACTGGAATGCCGGCGAGCCTAACAATGCTTCTCCTGGGGAGCACTGCGTGACCCTCCTGTCGGACGGCACGTGGAATGACATCGCTTGCTCCGCCTCCTTTTTGACCGTCTGCGAATTCTCTACCTGAGGGGGCTGAGCCTCAAGTCCTCCTGTCCCGTGGCTCATCGCATGGGCCCAGAACCTGGTCTGGAGGATAAATCTATGTCCATTTCACACACCCTGCACTGAGTTGCTCTTTTGTGGGGAAACAGAGACAATGAGAAGAATGCATTGAGAATGACGAGATGTGGAAGTGAAAAGCATGAAGAGGCTTATAGTGGTGCAGATCCAATCACGAATAATAATCACTTCAGTAACGACAAAATAGTAGTAATAGTAGCAACAGCAGTAATAGTAGGAGTACTAATAACATATTTAACAATGTTTACTGTGAGTCAGACATTATAGGTAAGATTACACATTAAGTATCTAATTTAATTAGGCTGTTCATTTTTGTTTGAGAGTTATCTAAGGTAAAAAGAATAAAATGGATTTATTTTTATATTTACTCTAAACACCTATGTTCTATTGAACCTTTCTTTCTCCTTGGGTTGAGGGCTAACCTTAATGACATCTTTCCAGCCTAATTTCCATAGCTTTTCTGTCAGCCTCAGGTATTATCTATTTTGTTGCTTTCTTTCTAAACTATATTTTATTTTCTTTTTAAGGAATTACTACACTATGTAAATAGCAAAAATATCAAATGAATCGATTAATGAATTCTCACCTAAATATGCACCTATATAACTACCTTCCAAATCAAGATACAGAACATTTCTAGCATCTTAAAAGCCCCTTCATAGCCCCTTCTAGTTGACAACCCCAAAGGTAAATACTATTCTGAGCTCTATTATCATACTTTAATTTTGTGTATGATATTTCACATAAGTGGAATGAAGTGTATAAACTTCAGATAGATGGAATCAGACTATATATACAGTTTTATGTCTTGCTGTTTTTCATTCAAAATTAAGTCTGTAAGACTCATTCCTGCTGTTAACATGTAGAAGTAGAGTTTTCATTTTCACTGTCATGTAAGATTCCACTATATGAATGTATCTCAGAGTATTCATTATATTGCTAATGGACAATTGGACTGCTTCCAGTTTCTGTCAAGAGAAAAACCTGATGGATATTTCTGTATTTGTCTTTTGGTAGATATGCATTAGTTTCTCTTGGCTATCTAACAAGAAGTAGAACTGGCGGCTCATGGAGTAAGCTTTGTGTAAGTAACTTCAGTACATCCTGCCAGTTTTGCAAAATGATCATATGAATTTACACTCCTACCAACAAGGTGTGTCAGTTCTGGTTGCCCTGCATATTTGTAAAAGAGTTAACATTTTTAGTCCTTTTAACTTTGGCCCTTTCTGTGAGTTTTTAATTTCAGATTTTATTTTCTTAAGATTTAGATCTATTTATGATTTCTATGTCTCTTGGGCAGTTTTGGCAAATTGTGCTTTTTCAGTTAATTTGTGTATTTCATCTGAATTGCTGACTGCGTAGGCATAACATTGTTCCCCAAATTTCCCTATTTGTTTTCAAAGTAAGTAGGATCTGCAGTGATGTCTCCATTGTATTTTTCACGGTTATTTGTACTTTCTTTTTTTCTTAGTAAGTCTTGATGGGAGGTAATTTGTTAATTTTATTAATATTTTTCAAAAGCTATATTTTTTAATATTGCTTTTCTCTATTAACCTCTATGATCAATTTCCTTCATATTTGTCCATAGCTTTACATTTCCTGTGATCTCTCCTCATATCAAATATGTCCTTCTCTTTTCTAAATTAACTGTTTAACATTGACAATTAATTTTCTATGTTTCTTCTTTTCTAATATATTCATTTAAAGTTATAAATTTTCCACTAAGTTTGTTTTAGCTGTATTCCATGGATTTTGATATACAGCGTTTGTCACATCATTCAGTTCAACATACTTTATAATTTTCATTGTAATTTCTTCTTTGACTCATGGCTTATTTATAAATTAATTTAAAAGTGTGCTGTTTAATTCCAAGATACTTGGTAGTTTTAAAGTTACCTTCGTGTAAATGATTTACAGTTTTATTCTGCTGTGGCCAGAAACATACTTTGAATAAATTCAGTCCTTTAAAATTTGCTAAGACTTGCTTTTATTGCACAATTTGTGGTTAAATATGACCCAGATAATCACGATAGTGTGATCACTCACCTAGAGCCAGACATCCTGGAATGTGAAGTCAAGTGGGCCTTAGAAAGCATCACTACGAACAAAGCGAGTGGAGGTGATGGCATTCCAGTTAAGCTATTTCAAATCCTGAAACATGATGCTGTGAAAGTGCTGCACTCAATAGGCCAGCAAATTTGGAAAACTCAGCAGTGGCCACAGGACTGGAAAAGGTCAGTTTTCATTCCAATCCCAAAGAAAGGCAATGCCGAAGAATGCTCAAACTACTGCACAATTGTACTCATCTCACACTCTAGTAAAGTGTTGATTAAAATTCTCCAAGCCAGGCTTCAGCAGTACATGAACCCTGAACTTACAGATGTTCAAGCTGGTTTTAGAAAAGGCAGAGGAACCAGAGATCAAATTGCCGATATCCGCTGGATCATTGAAAAAGCAAGAGAGTTCCAGAAAAACATGTGTTTCTGTTTTATTGACTATGCCAAAACTTTCACTGTGTGGATCACAATAAACTGTGGAAAATTCTGAGAGAGATAGGAATACCAGACCACCTGAACTGCCTCTTGAAAAGCCTATATGCAGGTCAGGAAGCAACAGTTAGAACTGGACATGGAACAACAGACTGGTTCCAAGTAGGAAAAGGAGTACGTCAAGGCTGTATATTGTCACCCTGCTTATTTAACTTATACACAGAGTACATTATGAGAAATGCTGGGCTGGAAGAAGCACAAGCTGGAATCAAGATTGCCGGGAGAAATATCAATAACCTCAGATATGCAGATGACACCACTCTTATGGCAGAAAGTGAAGAAGAACTAAAGAGCTTCTTGATGAAAGTGAAAGAGGAGAATGAAAAAGTTGGCTTAAAGCTCAACATTCAGAAAACTAAGATCATGGCATGTGGTCCCATTACTTTATGGGAAATAGATGGGGAAACAGTGGAAACAGTGGCTGACTTTATTTTTATGGGCTCCAAAATCACTGCAGATGGTGATTGCAGCCATGAAATTAAAAGATGCTTACTCCTTGGGAGGAAAGTTATGACCAACCTAGACAGCATATTGAAAAGCAGAGACATTACTTTGTCCAGAAAGGCCCATCTAGTCAAGGTTATGGTTTTCCAGTGGTCATGTATGGATGTGACAGTTGGACTATAAAGAAAGCTGAGTGCAGAAGAATTGATGCTTTTGAACTGTGGTGTTGGAGAAGACTCTTGAGAGTCCCTTGGACTGCAAGGAAATCCAACGAGTCCATTCTAAAGGAGATCAGTTCTGGGCATTCATTGGAAGGACTGAAGTTGAAGCTGAAACTCCAATACTTTGGCCACCTGATGTGAAGAGTTGACTCATTTGAAAAGACCCTGATGCTGGGAAAGATTGAGGGCAGGAGGAAAAGGGGACGACAGAGGATGAGATGGCTAGATGGCATCACAGACTCTATGGACGTGAATTTGGGTGGACTCCAGGAGTTGGTGATGGACAGGGAGGCCTTGCGTGCTGTGGTTCATGGGGTCGCAAAAAGTCAGACACGACTGAGCGACTGAATTGAACTGAACTGAATGGTACGTGTATTATGTACATGTTAAATCATGTGGTTTCTTTAGCTGATAGGTATAACATCAGGCCAGGATGTTAAGCTTGATGTTTATAACATCTTACTAAATGTGGCCATTTAAGATCAGTTTCCAAAAAATGTACGTTAAAATATCCAAGTATGATTGTGTATTTGTTTCTCATTTATTTCTGCCATTTCTTGTTCTCTCTATATTGAAACCATATTAATAGTCACCTAAAAATTTAGGATCACTATTCTTTTATGTCCTTATTCCTCTTTTCATTTTGAAATATCCTCTTTATTCCTAGCAATGTTATTTTAATGAAAGGGTCCTCATCAGCTTTTTTCATATAGTACTCTCATTATATATGCCTTCCCATCATGTTACATTTACCTACTTCTGTCCTTATATTTAGAATATTTCTCTTTTATTAGCATATGTTTGGCTCTTTTGAATATCTAATGTGACAATCTACATTGGATTTACAGCTCTATCATTTAACAGCTATGTGTTCTTGAGTTAGACTTCTGGTTCAAATATAGCTTTTTAATTTTTTAAATCAATTCCATTCTCTTTTACTTATTCCTTCTTTCCTGCCTTATTTTGGATTAATCATATTTATTTCCATGTTATCTTTTTGATATTTAGTCAGACACTTGAACACTATTCTTTTGGTGATTTTCCTGTGGATTATCACACACATCATTATTGCCTTATTATTTTGCACCGTAAGCTAATACTTGACTCCTTCCCAAGCAATGCACAAATCTCACTAGAGTTTCACTCCACTTGTTCTCCTCCTGCTTTATATCTTTCTGTTGTTACATATGCATAAACTCCACAATAAATTACTCTTGTCATTGCTGAATGGACAGTTAATATTTTAGGTGTACACTCTCCAGAGATTGTTATACCTTCATGCTGTTCTTCCACTCAGGATACTGTGAAGAACTATCACTTCAGTTCTTTCCATGTGAAAGACTTCAATTTTCCATTTGTCACACCATCCCTAGTGACTCTAAATATTTTGCCAGTTTTTTTTTCTCTCTCTAGCATATTTCCTCTGCTGCACTGAGGTCAGTCTTAACCCCAGAATTGGCAATGTCCCCCAAAGGAACAAATATTTATCAGTAACTAGATATTGGAAGCATTATTTATAATGTGTTAATAGAATTCAGTTTACCTTGTTTTCAGTGGTCTACAGTACTCTGATAGGATTAAAATATAATCTTGATTAACTTTTTCTGGCTTTTCTAATTACTATAGTGGAAGCCATGGCTTTCTGTAACCTACTCCATTTTACCCAGAAGCAGAAGCCTTATTATCCACCTAATTTCTGAATCTAGTCTTTAGAAAAATTTTATTGAGAATACATCTGAGAGGGCTGCTGTGACTATCTATTCTGCCCACTGCTTCTTTCTTTACTATGTTTACAGGAAAGATAATATTTGGATAATATAAAAATAATACTTCCTGTTTTAGCTCCAACATGTAAAGGGTTTGAAAGCCAAACCCCCATTCTCAAAACAAAAGCCAAGAAAGCTACACAAGTGTAAAATAAATCACTTTTCTTATATCCTTCAGAGAACTGAATTCACAAAACAGTCTAAAGATGAAGTCCCCAACCCCCTGTAGTAATTCAAGACTGAAAATTTTAACTTTTCCTGATCTCATTTTTCATTTTCTGATTCTGCTCAGACTGAGCCAGAAAGGTGTCACTGACATCTTGTGGAGCCCGAGTCCTTCAGCAACCCAGCCTAGAGCACTTTAAGAGGACATGGCTCCTCCAACCCTTGCAAGTCAGGACTTCTGACACTCCAAACTGTGTCCCTACACATGCTCCACAATTTCATGCTTTGAGAAGTTGGAAAGACATATAAAAAGGTCACAAGCCATACCATCGCTGTGAAAGAATTCCACATGGAAGCAGCAACTAAAGGCAGAAACAGAAAAATACAAAAATAGAACGCAAATGCAAATCAGTTCAGTTCAGTCGCTCAGTCGTGTCTGAATCTTTGCGACCCCATGAATTGCAGCACTGGAAAGAGAAATTTGAGATCAGGAGATTTCAAATAAGTGTGCAGGGTTCTATGGGGAAGAAAAGATGTAAGACAATTATTCTCAGAGACCCGAGTTCTTACAGCTGCTGGGGAGGCTGCTGCAGCCTATGCTTCTGGAGCCCTTGGGGAGGACCTGCAAGCTTGGATCTCCCCAAATCTGCTTTCTTACAGCTTTGAGTTATCAAAGCCTCAGATAATTTGCATTCTCTGGCATCAGAAATGTTCTTTTCTGTCATATTGCGTTCTGCTTACACTTTTTCTATATCTCTTTCCCTTTCTCTTTCCTGTATCTCCCTCTCTCTTTTTAAAGTTTTATTGCATAATATTTGAAAAGAATCCTGATTCATACTGAACAGGGTAGAGAAACATATGTGAAGATTGGTTATAGAAGGACATAAACTGTGTGTGGTCCCATCTCACAGTCTTTGAGTCGCAAATGCATCAGAAGGGTCAAGATAGCTAATGTTTGTCTTAAGCGTGAACTTTCTCAGGCCAGCCCTCAGGGCTCCTATGTCTGAATGGGAAATTTCAGTTTGGGTCCCTCCGGGTGGACAGTTTGATGTGATAAGTACTGCAGTGGGCTGATTTATGGCCCTCAAAGGTATATCCTTGTCCTAATCCCTAGAACCTGAGAATGTTACCTTTTGTGGCAAAAGAGTGACTAGAGCCTCTTATACAAGGTGATTAAGAGAAAACTCTTGAGGAGGCGATCACCCTGTGCTTTCAGGGTAGGCCCTAGGTATAATCACATGTATCCTTATATGAGAGAAACAGGGGGAGTTGGTAGGTAGACACACAGAAGAGGAAAAAGCAATGTGTCCACAGAGACAGAGATTAAAATCTGTAGCCACAGACCAATGAATGCCTGAAACCAACAGAAGCTAGAAGATTCATGGAACACATTCTTCACTAGAGCCTCTGAAGAGACTATAGCCCTGTAGACACCTTGATTTCAGCCTTCTGGACTCAAGAAATTTGAGAAGATATTTTCTTTTAAGTGCTCTGGCTTGTGTTATAGTATACCTATGCACGGGAGGTTTTCCTCAGGCAGGACTGAGTGAAAAACCACAGAACTGTGAATAGCACGTGGCGCTTGTCCCTGTGTTGTTTCTACACAGTGGCCACCAGCAGCATTGATCCCCTTTGAAGGTTGCCTGTGAGCTCAAGGCACCCTACAATCCCTCTTCTCCCAGGAGCCAGGAGGTCACCTTGTCCTAGAGAGATGAGGGGAGGAAGCCTTGAGCTTGTGAGCACTGGAATTCTCTCATTCCTGTAGGCCTTCAGCCAGATGATTCTTTTCTGTGTCGTTTACAATTTTGGTTCACTCATATTTGCCTTAAAATGTGGCCTTCTTGATAATGGTCCCTTACCCTCTTACCTGCTTATGCATATGCTAAGTTCTAGGTCTTCAAAAATAGCATCTTCATCACCCGTATTAGCATGGACAGTTTGTTTTCCTCTTAAGTTGGCAATATTTTGATTTTGATCCTCCTTCCCTGCCAAGAATGGTTTCTTTCTGCACTTTTGTTAACCCAGCAGCTTGGCCAGCCTCTCCATTCCTGTCTCCATTCCTGCTGTGGTCTTCATCTGAGTTCTCAGCTATAGAATGGCCATGGGAAGAATAAAAGAATGAACACATCATACTCTTTAATGAAGAGGTAACTTGTAAGGTGGATGCTGAAAATGGATACAAATGTGTGTCTACACATACATACATACACACACATACATATACAGACAGACACACATCTCTTGCTACATTTGGCAGAAAAATTTTCCAATTAAACTTCTTCCATTACATTGAGCTTCCTTTTCTGTTTCTGAAGCAGCAAAATTAGAAGAGCTATTTTAGAATGAAATCACCAAGATATTCCAGTAGCAGCAGGGCCAGGCCAGACTGTTCAGTACAAGCCAGAGCTTGCATCCAGGTTCTGAAAATGTGAACATTAAGGTATCCTCCCTTCTGGGTGATGGGCATGCTGATATTGTCAGTATGCAAGCAGGGCCTGGAGCATCTTATATATGACTAAAATAGAGCATTGGATGTTTGAACTATTAAAAGTAAACTGAGACAAATTAAATTTTATAAGAGCAAACACTGATTTGAATAGGGTGGCACCATACTGAAAGTAGTTAGGAATGCTCAGTTGACAGAAGATAAGGGAAAGTTTTGTGTATTTTTTTGTAGAGAACATGTAGAAACAAAGCAAACAAATTATTTGATTGGCTATAGCCTGAGAAGTTGCCTTATTTGGGAAAGCCTAGTTGGCTATTTGTTACTGGTTGTTTTTAAGCTTTGTTTTCTCAGGTTCAAGTGCAGTGACCTTAAGTTTCAGTTTGCTTACATAGGCTGCCAGGGCCATCCCAGTCTGATACCCTCCTTGTTTAGTTACTTTGGTGATGGCTCTGTGAAAAGTGGGTGCAATGGCCAAACCAGACGGTATCATCACTTCTGATGGCAAAAACCTCAGCATAAAAACTGAGAGCACTTTGAAAACAACACAGTTTTCCTGTAAACTGGTAGAGAAGTTTGAAGAGACCACAGCTGATGGCAGAAAGACTCAGACTGTCTGCAGCTTTACAGATGGCGCATTGGTTCAACATCAGGAATGGGATGGAAAGGAAAGCACAATAACAAGAAAACTGGAAGATGGGAAATTATTGGTGGTATGCATCATGAACAATGTTACCTGTATTCGGGTCTATGAAAAAGTAGAGTAAAAATTCCATCAGTTTCAGTTTGCTTACATAGGCTGCCAGAGCCATCCCAGTCGGACACCCTCCTTGTTTAATTACTTTAACACTTATCAAAACTAAAATGATTTTGTTTCAATACAAATCCTACATGGAAAACAAATACATACAAGAGTTTAAAGGAGTAATTTCATCAAAAATAATGTTTGTTTGTTTGTTTCTTGACTCAGCTTTAATGGCATTCTGTATCAGATGGATTCATGTTTTTCTACCAGGATTCATTACCAGGAATGAAAGGAGTATGACGATATGATGGTTTCTAACTAACTCTGACATATCAATAATTCCAGTGGGTCAAATGGTGGTACTTGCCTCCATAGCAATAACAACTTGAGATCAAGAGTAATAAATGCTAGAGAGGATGTATAGAAAAGAGAATGCTCTTGCCTGTTGGTAGGAATGTAAATTGATACAGCCACTATGGAGAACAGTATAGAGACTCCTTAAAAAACTAAGAATAAAACTACCACATGACCCAACAATCCCACTAAGGTGCATATACCCTGAGAAAACCATAATTAAAAGAGACATATGTACCCCAATGTTCGTTGCAGCACTTTTTACAATAGCTAGGACATAGAAGCAGCTTAGATGTTCATCGACAGATGAAAGGATACAGAAATCGTGGTACATATATACAATGGAATATTACTCAGCCATAAAAAGAATGCATTTGAATCAGTCCTAGTGAGGTGGGTGAAAGTGAAGCTTGCTCGGTCATGTCTGACTCTTTGTGACCCCATGGACTATGCAGTCTATGGAATTCTCCAGGCTAGAATACTGGAGTGGGTGCCCTTTCCTTTCTCCAGGGGATCTTCCCCTGAGGTGGGTGAACCTAGAGCATGCTACACAGAGTGAAATAATAAAGAGAAAGAAAAATGTTGTATTCCAAATATTGGAATCGAGAAAGATGATACTGATGAACCTATTTCCAGGGTAGCAACGAAGACGCAAACATAGAGAACACACTTGACATAATGGGGGAAGAGAGGGTGGGGCAAGTTAAGAGGGCAGCATAGAAACATACACACTACCAATGTAAAATAGACAGCAGGTGGAAATTTGCTATGTGACACAGGGAACTCAACCCAGAGCTCTGTGACAACCTAGAATGGGGAGGCAGATGAGAGGAGGTTCAGGAGAGAGGGGACATATGTATACCTGTGGCTGATTCCTGTTGATATATAGCAGAAACCTACACAGTATTGTAAAGCAATTATCTTCCAATTAAAAAAAAAACAGTAAACCTTATAAAAACATTTTTTGTATTTGCAAAGCTAGCATGCATAGCTTTATACAACATGAGACAGAATACTCTAATAAACTTAAAATTTTGAAATCCAAAGTTGTTAATGATGGTTATCAGTTCAGTCACTCAGTCGTGTCCGACTCTTTGCGACACCATGAATCACAGCATGCCAGGCCTCCCTGTCCATCATCAACTCCCGGAGTTCACTCAAACTCACGTCCATAGAGTCAGTGATGCCATCCAGCCATCTCATCCTCTGTCGTTCCCTTCTCCTCCTGTCCCCAATCCCTCCCAGCATCAGAGTCTTTTCCAATGAGTCAACTCTTTGCATAAGATGGCCAAAGTATTGGAGTTTCAGCTTCAGCATCAGTCCTTCCAATGAACACTCAGGACTGATCTCCTTTAGGATGGACTGGTTGGATCTCCTTGCAGTCCAAGGGACTCTCAAGAGTCTTCTCCAACACCACAGTTCAAAAGCATCAATTCTTTGGCACTCAGCTTTCTTCACAGTCCAACTCTCACATATACATGACCACTGGAAAAAACATAGCCTTGACTAGACGGATCTTAGTCGGCAAAGTAATGTCTCTGCTTTTGAATATGCTACCTAAGTTGGTCACAACTTTCCTTCCAAGGAGTAAGCGTCTTTTAGTTTCATGGCTGCAATCACCATCTGCAGTGATTAGTCTTATGTAACTGGGAAAGGAGTACATCGAGGCTGTATATTGTCACCTTGCTTATATAACTTATATACAGAGTACACGATGCAAAAGGTCAAACTGGATGAATCACAAGCTAGACTCGAGATTCCTGGGAGAAATATCAACAACCTCAGATATGCAGATGACACTACCCTAATGGCAGAAAGCTAAGAGAAACTAAAGAGACTTTAGAGAAACTAAAAAAATTAAAGAGAAGGTGAAAGAAGAGATGTTGGCTAAAAACTCAACATTCAAAAAACTAACATCATGGTACCTGGTCCCATCACTTCATGGCAAATAGATGGGAAAACAATGGAAACAGTGACAGACTTTATTTTCTTGGGCTCCAAAATCACTGTGCATGGTGACTGCAGCCATGAAAGTAAAAGAGACTTTCTTCTTGGAAGAAAAGTTGTGATACACCCAGAGAACATATTAAAAAGCAGAGACATTGTTTACAGGGTAGCAGTGAAGAAACAGACATAGAGAACAGACTTATGGACATGGGGAAAGGGGAGGAGAGGGTGAGATGTATGGGAAGAGTAACATGGAAACTTACATCACCATATGTAAAATAGCTAGCCAAGGAGAATTTGCCATATGGCTCATGAAACTCAAACAGGGTCTCTGTATCAACCTAGAGGGATGAAATGGGGAAGGAGGTTGGAGGGAGGTTCAAAAGGGAGGGCATATATGTATACCTATGGCCAATTCATGTTGAGGTTTGACAGAAAACAATAAACTTCTGTAAAGCAATTATCCTTCACTTAAAAATAAATAAATTAAAAAAAAAAAAAAGCAGAGACATTACTTTGCTGACAAAGTTCCCTATAGTTAAAGCTATGGTTTTTCCAGTAGTCATAAACAGATGTGAGAGTTGGCCCATAAAGAAGGTTGAGTCCCGAAGAATTGATGCTTTCAAATTGTCACGCTAAAGAAGACTCTTGAGAGCCCCTTGGACTGCAAGGAGATCGATCAAGTGAATCCTAAAGGAAACCAATCCTGAATATTCATTGAATGGCCTGATGCTAAAACTCTAATACTTTGCCACCTGATGTGAAGAGCTGATTCACTGGAAAAGATCCTGATGCTGGGAAAGGTTGAGGGTATGAGAAGGGGGTAACAGAGGATAAGATGGTTGGATGGCATCATCGATTCAATGGACATGAGTTTGAGCAAACGTTGGGAAACAGAGAAGGACAGGGATGCCTGGCATGCTGTAGTCCATGGGTCGTAAAGAGTTGGACATGATTGACGAACAACAGCAAACATTCTTATGTCAGTTTCAAACATTCAATTTACTTTTTAAGAAATGTCTTATCTTAGTTGCACCAAATGTTAATGACATGTACAAATATTTATAAAAGATAGATGGGTACAAGGTGCACTCTGGGGATCTTAGTTCAACTATACTTCAACTTACAGTACTTCCATAGCCACACTTGACCCTGACTTTATTTTGAGTAACAGAGGAGATGAAACACAGCTTGCCATCTGGATAGCAGACCTATTGCCACTGACCTATTGGCAATGACCTATTGCCATTTAGGAACCAGTATATTTTAAAAAAAAAAAAAAGGACATATTGCCATTTATAAACTAGTATATCTTATGACAACAGTTCCACAGGAAAGCTTCGAGGCCTCCAGAGAGGACATATGAGTTGTAGGAATCATCACACGTCAGGAAGTCTGAAGCTATGCCTCCCAACCTGGTAGTTTTTGTTCATTCTACCCTCTTGTCCTGCTCACTGCTTAGCAGACCTTGTTCCTAGGAGGAAATCTTTGTCAGTCCTACCTGATTCTCCTGGGAAGTCTGTTGGGACCTTATGAGGCCCAAAGAGAGGTCATTTTTACCATATGCAGTATTGCTCAGTAACCCAGCTGACCTTCCACTTTTATCAGTTTTCCAGGCCAGAACGTTAACCCAAGGTCAAATTCCATAGAATAGAAGAAAGAAATCTGTTAGCCTTGTACTCAACATTGGATCATTTCAAAAACTTGTGTATTCTTAGACTGTTTCACAAGAAAGAGCAAATCAAACTTAAAATAAATGGCATGATATAAACATGTCTCTTGTGCTTAGTCATTCAGTCGTGTCCAACTCTGTGACCCCATGGACTGTAGCCCACTAGGCTCCTCTGTCCATGGAGATTCTCCAGGCAAGGATACTGGAGTGGGTTGCTATGCTCTCTTCGAGGGGATCTTCCCAACCCAGGGATCAAACCCAGGTTTTCTGCATTGCAGGCAGATTCTTTACTGTCTGAACCACCAGGGAAGCCCGAAACATGTCTCTGGATGTTACTGTTTCAGCTGATTACCAGGATGATGGAAAGGACAGGCACAGATGGGCGCTGAGTGAACGTGACATAGCCTTGCTGAGCATTCAAATGAGCTCAGCAGAAGAGCTTCATTGCACTGAACTGACTTGAACAGCAGACTGGAAATGGAACCCACTAGGGTGAATTTCTACAGTAACTAGTATGGCAATGGACTTTCCAGAAAGTGGTATATTTCTGAGAAGCTCAAATGCATAGAGAAACCTGTGGAGTAATTTTGTTCCCAGTTCAGTTCAGTCGCTCATTTGTGTCCGACTCTTTGCGACCTCATGAATCGCAGCACGCCGGGCCTCCCTGTCCATCACCAACTCCCAGAGTTCACTCAGACTCGCGTCCATCAAGTAGTGATGCCATCCAGCCATCTCATCCTCTGTCGTCCCCTTCTCCTCCTGCCCCCAATCCCTCCCAGCATCAGAGTCTTTTCCAATGAGTCAACTCTTCACATGAGGTGACCAAAGTACTGGAGTTTCAGCTTTAGCATCATTCCTTCCAAAGAATCCCCAGGGCTGATCTCCTTCTGAATGGACTGGTTGGATCTCCTTGCAGTCTAAGGGACTCTCAAGAGGATTCTCCAACACCACAGTTCAAAAGCATCAATTCTTCAGCACTCTGCCTTCTTCACAGTCCAACTCTCACATTCATACATGACCACAGGAAAAACCATAGCCTTGACAAGACGGACATTTTTTGGCAAAGTAATGTCTCTGCTTTTGAATATACTATCTAGGTTGGTTATAACCTTCCTTCCAAGGAGTAAGCGTCTTTTAATTTCATGGTTGCAGTGATTTTGGAGCCCAAAAAAATAAAGTCTGACACTGGTTCCACTGTTTCCCCATGTATTTGCCATGAAGTGATGGGACCAGATGCCATGATCTTCGTTTTCTGAATGTTGAGCTTTAAGCCAACTTTTCACTCTCCTCTTTCACTTTCATCAAGCAGCTTTTTAGTTCCTCTTCACTTTCTGCCATAAGGATGGTGCCATCTGCATATCTGAGGCTATTGATATTTCTTCCGGCAATCTTGATTCCAGCCTGTGCTTCTTCCAGCCCAGCGTTTCTCATGATGCATTCTGCATAGAAGTTAAATAAGCAAGGTAACAATATACAGCCTTGACGTACTCCTTTTCCTATTTGGAACCAGTCTGTTGTTCCATGTCCACTTCTAACTGTTGCTTCCTGACCTGCATATAGGTTTCTGAAAAGGCAGGTCAGGTGGTCTGGTATTCCCATCTCTTTCAGAATTTTCCACAGTTTATTGTGATCCACACAGTCAAAGGCTTTGGCATAGTCAATAAAGCAGAAATAGATGTTTTTCTGGAACTCTCTTGCTTTCTTGATGATCCGGCAGATGTTGGCAATTTGATCTCTGGTTCCTCTGCCTTTTCTAAAACCAGCTTGAACATCTGGAAGTTCATGGATCAGGTATTGCTGAAGTCTGGCTTAGAGAGTTTTGAACATTACTTTACTAGCGTGTGAGATGAGTGCAATTGTGTGGTAGTTTGAGCATTCTTTGGCATTGCTTTTCTTTGGAATTGGAATGAAAACTGACCTTTTCCAGTCCTGTGGCCTCTGTTGAGTTTTCCAAATTGCTGGCATATTGAGTGCAGCACTTTCACAGCATCATCTTTCAGGATTTGAAATAGCTCAACTGGAATTCCATCACCTCCACTAGCTTTGTTTGTCGTGATGCTTTCTAAGGCCCACTTGACTTCACATTCTAGGATGTCTGACTTTAGGTGAGTAATCATACCATCACTGGTAGCCCATTCCTAATACTATACCCACATACAGATCAGGAAATTGAGACCCTGCTTAAGTGCAATAAATTGAAAGATATTGCACTGCCAATAGTTCCCAGCTCAAGTTCTATTCTGGCTGACCCCAAAGAGTCTTAGCCATAGGCTTTATCACAGTACTGACTGTTTCTCTGACTAGAGAATGATTTTTGTTTTCTAAATCAGTTGTGAAAATAATTCTATGATCAAGATGCAAAATGAGAAAATAAAAATCACTTGCTTAAGTGTCTTCTATCTTCAAAATCTAAACATGTAGAATAAGTAATATTTTAAGAACAGTTAAGAAACCAGAGGACCTGAAGATTTCAGAGTATTTCAGGGTTTTGATTACTAGGGTAATGTGGAGATGAGTGAATCTAGGAGATAAATCACTACATATTTTGAAGAGAGGTGTCTAGTGAAAATAAGGACAATAACCTCAGTTTCATGGGAAATCAGCTTAAAGAGTGCACCCAGGCTTTTTGGAGGAGGTATAGAAAGAGGACTTCTTGCCAGTAACTCTTAGTTTCGGCTCAAGGAAGCCTCAGATTGAGGTAAAGAGGAGGAGGAGGAGGAGGAGAAATAGGAGGACGGGTGACAGGTAAGTGATGGTTTAAGAGGGCCAGAGACTCCCATCAAAATACGGCTTCAAGTGCAGAGATCAAGGATGAAATTCTTCCTGCCAGATGTTCCACTCGTATCTCAAATGCATGGAGTTGGAGTTAAAGTGCTATTTCTGTTAGCTTTTGTCTCAGTTCAATGACCTTTCGTCTGGAGTTGTGTGCTGTGTTGTGCTTAGTCACTCAGTCATGCCCGACTCTTCGGGAACCCATGGATTAATGAACTTTAATGCAGCCTTTCGAGCTCTCAATCAATTACCACAATAACCACCGCCTTAGTTCTAGGTACAGGAACTGTCCTTAAGAGTTCCTTCCATTTTTACTTGTGGTCTTGAAGTCACTTTCTGCAGAAGCCCAGCTTTTCTTTTTATGGCTCATTAAGTCATTTGTTCCACAGCTTTTCATCTCTTATAGTAAGTCAAGGTCTGTGTTGATAGGAAATACCCCCAAAGAGCTCTCTTTCTCTCGACAAGCTTTAGTAACTTCATTTCCTCTTTCCACAAGATGCTGACCTGCCTTTTTGACTGAGGCTTCCTTAGGCCAGATAACCTGTCTGGTGGGCTCTTTCCTTGAGCAATGTTGGTTTAGAATTTATTTTTCTCTCAATTATCAGCTTTACATGGCCATTGGGCACTGCAACATTTTTCAGTTTCCTCCAGGATCCTTCTGTCTTGTCAGCACCATGATCTCCAGCCACTGGCTGCACGGTATTGTTTGCATCCTCTTCTGCCAGTTCTTTGGTCTTAAGCCAATATTCCTGCACAGATACCACCTGACTCTTCACATAGCCGTGGAAATCACCTCACTGTAGAGATCATGAATCTTTCTCAGTTGCCCATCATTGGCTCAGACAGTAAAAAGTTGCCTTGCAATGCAGGAGACCAGGGTTCAATCCCTGGGTCAGGAAGATTCCCTGGAGAAGGGAATGGCTACCCACTCCAGTCTTCTCGCCTGGAGAATTCCATGGACAGAGGAGCCTGGCGGGCTACAGTCCATGGGGTCACAAAGAGTCAGATATGACTGAGTGATTAACACTTTCATAGTAATTTTAAGTGTGTTTTAGCTTCCTCTGTTTGAATTTTGATGAATTCTGCTTGTTCTTCCAATGTCTGGATCATAATTGCATTATTATACAGTTATTTTTTGTCTGAACATTGAAGATTTTCTGTTTCCAATGTCTTGATATAATGTATGTGATGTTCCTATTCACAGATCTGGATACATCCAGAACATCTGGCAAATCTGGGTTTTCACCAATTCTATTACAGAATGAAACATGTTGAGAACATTCCATTTTGCTATATCCAGCACGAATTATTACAGACGTGTTCCCTGTCTCCCTATAAAGAAAGTCTTTGTCTGAAAATTGTGCTTAAAACCAAACTAAACCTGAACACTTAAATAACATCACACTCTATCATCTCCCACTGATATCCAGGGAGGGCAAGACTTGGTCTCATATCAATAGGTACTTTTACCATAAAATGTTCCAGTATCTCCTGGGTCTCCAAATAGTACAGATCTTGGTAGGATGAAATTAATCCGTAGTGGTCCAGCGTGATATAGACCCATGGTTGCTTGCTGCAACCATGACTATTTGGATTACAGAACACCACTGAAATGACTGAGTGAAGCTGCTCACAGAACCTAACTTGCACCAGAGAACCCAGGCTGACCATGCCTAGAATGGGCTGGATGGGCAGGGCTAAAGTAATAAAGAACCCACACATCTTCAACTCCACTCTTGGCTCTTTTTCTATGCTTACGGTTTTCCTTCTAGGGTCCCAATACCCACCCAGTCCTCAGTGTATGCTGTTTTCTCTGCCTGGGCAGTCTTTTCCCTCATCACCCATACGGGAAGCTCAACACAATTCTGTAACCACTGTCCTTTCTCACCTATGTGTCCCCAGTGCCCAAGGTAGAGTTTGGCTATGATTAGGTGCTCAGGGTTCCATGCATGTTTGTGGAAGAAATACATGAATGAACATCTGAGTGGAGAAAAGAGGAGAAAAGCCATTATTTGTCACCCATGAAGGGTCTTACAAAATAATCTACTGATTAAGGAGAGGATTTCCTTAAGAATTTAAAGCTTATGGCAATGGAGATTAGTGGAATAATATAATTTAAAATGTTGAACAAATGTTTAACATCATATGGTCAAGTAATGCTTATCAAAATTTATTATTCTGGATTATAAAAAGATCTTCACTTTTTTTAGAAAAATCAAGTACCATGATGGAGACCATTTCCTATAATTAGAAACAATAGCAAAAATTTAAATGTGAACTAGGAAAACTTCACTGGACACTAAATATTCTGCCATTTAGAGAAGGCAATGGCAACCCACTCCAGTACTCTTGCCTGGAAAATCCCATGGATGAAGGAGCCTGGTGGGCTGCAGTCCATGGGGTCGCTAAGAGTTGGGCACGACTGAGCAACTTCCCTTTCACTCACTTTGCTATGCTGGTGCCATGATTTAGACTTTCAGCTTCTAGAAATGTGAAATAAATTTCTGTTGATGACTATCCACCCAGTCTGTGGTATTTTTCACAGCCTGAATGGACTAAGACATTGTATATAATAAAACAATACCTTTTAGATTTCATAAAATCTAAAGACTTGATACAAAACTTCCAGTGCTGAAAACAGAGCAGGTATTTCTGTCTCTCTTTCATATATAGAGAAGGCACAAATTGAAAATAATAAAGAATACATAAGTAAAGATACAGAGGGAAACACATCTTCAAAGCTGACATTTCCAGAATGTGTTTAAGGAACTATAGAGAAGAGCAGTTGGTAACAACCCTGTTCTGACTCTAGGTCACCTTCCCGTTACCACCTGCCATCCTCTGTCCCTGCCACCCTTTGTGAGCAACCCAGTCCATCCTGTCCTGGTGGTCTGTTCATCATGAGTGCAAGAAACAGAAAATTCACATCTAGGTTGTCCAGAGGGCCCGTAGCCTAGGTTTCAGCATGGAGATTGTGTAGGGCTAAAAAGGTCAGGCCAGAGGGCCTGTAGCCTAGGTTTCAGCATGGAGATTGTGTAGGGCTAAAAAGGTCAGTCTAGCATGGCCACCAAGATAAATTTCTCTATGGGATGAATGGAGACCACAATGATCCCTTCAGCTGGCAAAATGTATAGGCAATGAAGGGTGAGAAACCAGTGAAGGATGAGAAGCCCAGTGTAAACAAACCAGGAATTGTTCCACAAAGTCTTTTCTTCTTCACCTTCCCATGGTAATCCAGGGAGTTCTCATATTTGTTACACAAGGAATAATGACTCAGATATAGATCTTAGGGAAGGAAGAGTCCTTCCTATCTAGAATTCTAAGACTGAAAGAAAGTGAAAGTGTTAGTTGCTCAGTCGTGTCCAACTCTTTGAGACTCCATGGACTGTAGTCTGCCAGACTTCTCTATCCATGGGTTCTCCAGGCAAGAATATTGAAGTTCAATGCCATGCCCTTCTCCAGGGGATCTTCCCAACCCAGGGGTGGAACCAGGGTCTCCCACATTGCAGGCAGATTCTTTACCATCTGAGCCATCAAGGAAGCCCAAGACTAGCCCACAGATAAGCCAACAGACATGGACAAAGAGGTTAGCAGAGTGAACTGTGAGATGAAAATAGGTCATGGCTCACCACGACCCCGTGATCATGTTGCAAGACTGGCATACACAAGACCAAGAGCCCACAATTATTGAAAAGATTAAATAAAAGTGGAGAGAAATATTGGGGCACCTGTTGTATGCTGCCCTCTGTTGGTCATTCCGGAGCAAACTTTGATCAATTTCCCTCAACAGAGAAGACTCAGAGTGAGGGAACTGTCAGGGAAGCAAGGCTTATCTGGGCAGTGTCTGAGAAAGGATCAAACTCAATCCCGTGTTCTTCCAGCACCTTGATTTTTCCATCAGCTCTGCTGATCTTCTGACCTCTTCTTGAAGCTGAAGTGTAGTGATATAGGAGTTTGATACCTGTTAGCCATATTTCTCATGGGTTGGCTTCCTAAGACAGGAAGCCTCCTTACTGCCAGACCTACTTGTCCACGGAGCATGTAGCATAGCTTGGCTTCTTAGTAACCCCCACAGCTCTGTGACCCTGTCTCAGGCCCTAGAGGTACTGGTTAAGTTTTTCTTCATCTCTCACCGTAATCTATATAGGAAGGGTGACCCAGAAAGCCTGTGACCCAGCAGACTGATGCTGCTTCCTGCTGTCTGAGAATGGCTAGGTGTTGATCCCATCCCATTTCGCTTGAGGACTGGCTGAGAGAAGTCAGTATAAACTACTGTCCGTTTCTGGGTATGCGCCAGGTACCAGGAACCAGGTAAACTATTGGTTCCTATTGGATTCTTCCCAGAACCACTGGTAGGCTGTTCTAAATGTGGAGCCCATGCAGAAATGGAGAACAGGAGACTCAGCATCCAGTTAGACAGCTTACAGGTTCTTGATCTCCATTGCATATCCTATTAACACTGACACGGAAGAGCTGAGACACAACTCCCCTGCAGACTGACACAGGCTTTGCTCAGAATGGTTGTGGCTCTGGACCAGGATCCAGAGGAACAAAGGCTAGCTTATTGCTCTGTATGATGGAGACTGCCTTGACTAAGACTACAGACCCTTTGCCTGAATACTTGAGGAGTTATCCTTGTACCCTTCACTGACATTCTCCACTTGCCAAACATGAGGATATACTAGTGGGCTCTAAAGATGCCACCCAGAGCACCGACATCTAAGAAAAAAGGTGACATTGTAAAGACAGAATGACATTGGGATACAGTCATCATTTAGATGAGTAATTTGAAGACTATCAGGCCTAAGTCTCCCAATGATCTGGAGGAAAGGTGATGAATTATAAACAGAACCGACCCCCCACTTCACTGAGCATCTATCTACATAGTCCAGTCCACTCCAGAGACTTGCAAAATCAAAGGGTAGTAGATATGGATGCATGCAGTCCCCCTGCTCTCTCACCTCTCCTCTCAATCCATACAGTAGCCAGTCTTTAATTCAGGTAAAATTTATTGAAATCATAAAGTAGTTTTCATCTTTCTCCTATAATTTATCTGCTAGATAAAAGTTTATCTAGCTTATCTGCTAGATAAAACATCAACAGAGAAAAGCATTTTTCTATTTCAAATGTCTCCGTGGGCTAAACTGTTCCTAGATAATATTGTGTTGTTTAAAAAATAGTAGGCTGACTCATCAAAAAATATGACAACTTATACTTTCTAGAGAGCATAATATAATGGGTAATTTATATAATCTCAATTTTCTAAGTCTATCTTGAAATGTATTACTATCAAGAGGCAAGCTAAGAGAAAGTAAAACCACTTGCATAAAAGAGATTTTTACCCTAAAAATAAATATAGAGAGAATTCAAAGTTATTTTGAAGATAAAATAAGAAGGCTGGTAACTGAAGATCATCGTATTTCAGGATTCTTGGTACTAATGCACAGAGGCTGAATGAAGGCAAATGATAACACACATCCATTTTCTGGATGGGACTGTTTGTGGAAAAAAGGGGGGGTCGCAGTGGATGAAAAAGAGGAAAACTACGCTTCGGAAAGAAGACATGAGTGTATGCACCCTTCCTAGAGGAGGTGGAAGGAAAGGACATTTTTCCAGGAACTTCCCAGAGAGACTCACATCTTATTCAGAGGAGAACAACAAAATTTTAAGTGACAAAGAAGGAGGAGGTGAAAGAGTGAGAGAAACAAAGTCAAGAAGAGGAGCTTAACAGCTGGGCTGGAGACTCTCTTACTTCAGAAACAGCACCATCCTGTGTGCAGAGATCAGAGAAGCAAGTATCTCTTCCAAATGTCCCACTGAGATGATTAAATACTCGAGAATCCACTTCCAAAAGCTGAAGTTGAACTGCACTTTCCCTTATTCTCTGTTTTAGGCCTGTGACCCCCTGTCTGATGAGGAGGAGGTTTTGTTCAGCCTTCCGAGCTTTTAACCAGTCATCAAGAGCTTTCCTTTTCAGAGTTAGAATCTGCCACTGATAAGAAAAAATTGTTCTTTCCAACTGTAATTCAAGATCTTGGGATCGTCTTCGGTAGGTCTCTAGCTCTTCAGTTGCAAGACTTACCAGGCCATCGGCTTCAGAGCTTTGCACCTTATGCTGTAAGTCAAGATCTGTCTGGACAGCGAATAATCCCAGAGGCTCTATTTCCTTTTGGTGAGGTGCTTCAGTCATATTATTTCCAGGATAATAATCTGGCCTGTCAGTGGAGGCTTTTTTTTGCCTGGCTAACTGTATGATGGGCTATCATCTGGGCTTTCTTCTCTTTCTTGACAATATTGTTGCAGAACTGCTTTTTCTCTCTACTCTCAAAGTGGAAACGTTCCCTTGACATTGCAGCATCCTTCCATTTCTTCCCAGATCCTTTTGCCTGGTCATCAACTTGGTCTCCCTTCCCTTGTTCCTCTAATTCCAAGTTCTCCCCAGTGTCCTTCCTTCCCAGGGAAGCTGCCACTTCTTTCGTCTTAAGCCAATCTTCCTGCCGAAACACCTGACTTTTCACACAGGCCGTAAAATTCACTATGGAGCGCTTGAGTCTTTGTTCAGTTGCTGGTAGAAGATTTAAGGATGTTTTAGCTTCTCGCACCTGTGTTTCAACAGCTTGGGCCTGGATCTCTCTTGCTGTCTCAGACGTAGGCTGTTCTTGGTCTGAACATCGAGGTTTTGCTTTTGTCCCACGTCTTACCATAATACCAACGATGTTCCCTCTTGCAGGTTTGGATGCATTCAAGTCATAAGCTAGTCCTGAGCTGATTCCTTCTTCCAAGTCAGCATGATACTGGCTAAGAGTGCTACTTTTCACTATGGCTAGTGCTAAACAGCTACTGGTAGGTTCCTTGTCTCCCTGTACAGAAAACCTTTCCTTGAATGACCACACAGTTCTGTCTAAAAGCAAGAGAACTATAAGCACTTGAACTATCATAGCATAATCAATCATCTCCCACTGATATCCAGGGACAGTGAGACTTGCTCTCCTATCATCACAGGCTCCTGTTATGAAATACTCCAGCATCTCCTGTGTGTGACAGTCGTTCACATCCCTAGTAGAATGAAGTTCCTTCATAGTGGCCCAGTGAGACACAGAAGCACGTAGGGCCACCACGGCCAACTGGACCGCAGCACGCCAAGGAGATGAGTGCTCTATGTTCTATGCGGAACCAAACCTGCACCAGGCAACTGGGGCAGACCACGCCTGCTGAAAGTCGGGGTGGGAGGCCCAAAGCGATAGGGAGCTCACACACCTTTCACCCTGCCGTTGGACTGTCTTTCTTTCCTAAACTTCTCCTTACGTGGCCCCAATCCATTACGTACACTACTCTCTAGTACAGAAAACCCCTCCTTCCATACAAAGTGGGGCATACCCCTGTTTTATAACCACTCTTTCTCACTTGAGTGGCCCCAGCACATGAGACAGGGCTTGGCCATGACACTCAGGTTTGACATGTGAAAGATCAATGAATGAGCATTTGAATGAAGGAAGGAAGAACAAAGCCATCCTTTGCCTTCTTGAAAAGTCACAACACTCTGTTGACCAGCAGCAGACAGTCCATTAGGATAGTTTGAGTCCTATGGATATAGATCAGCAGAGCACTGCAACTGAAAAGGCTGAACAAATTTTTAACATTAGGCCACCATGGTACAGGCATCAGAGCTCACTGTTTTGGACTACAAGGAAATCCTCAAAGTTCTTTGAAAGATAAAATACTGCAGCAGGGATCATTTCTCCAAGCTTATTTTTTTTAATTAGAACATAGTAACCCAATTTAAAGTAAGACCAACAACTTCCTGGAAAATCCAGAGATTCCTAAATCATCTTTGCATACAAAAAGCCACCAAATAAAACACTGTAAATTTTTTAAGAAAATACTAACAATTCATAAGATGAGCCTATATTCATGCTTTATTCATGAAAACAGAGAAGCCCATGTACAGATGTGGAAACTGAAGCCCAGTGAGGAGAGCAGCATTGCTGCCTAAACCCTCACCTTGACCTCCTGTGATTCTCAGGACAGGTTAGCACAGGATGAGCCCCCTTGCCTGGGAGGCAGGCACTTCCTCTCTGCCAACTGCAGCCCCTGGTCCCCACACGTCAGATAAGATGTTATGGCCATTTTCCCCTTTTCAGAGCGATGGCTCCTGTTTGCTTTCTCTCTGGCACAGTATCGCCATTCTGGTTTCCTCATGTTCAATGTCTTAAAAACTAATGTTTTATTAATTTTATTATTTCAGCTATAAATGAATGGCAGTGACTGTGTGTCAATAAACTTTTTTACTGAAACATGTAGTGGTCTGGACTTGGTCCCAGGGCCTGTGATTTGCTAACCCATGATTGAGAGCAACTCTAATCAACATATTAGATTCCCAAGAAAGATTGAAGAATGGTTTCCACCACTAAAAAATTGTTGGATATTTCACTCTCATCAATTCTAATTATAAGTGTTTTTTAAAGTCCAAAGAGACTAACACTAGTAAATACGTATCGATTTAAGTTGTCTAAGATGATATGTGAAATTAACAAAAAGAGCTAGAACGAAAATTTAGAAATCCTATTGCATAGTTCTTGGATATTTATAACTATGCTTGCCAGAAAAGAAAATGTTTCTCAAGTTAAAAAAGTAATTCTTTTTGTGAGTTTTGGAGAGTGTTTTTTATTAGAATTTTAAAAATCACCTGAGCTATAGAAATATGATTATATCATAAAGAACATTTATATTTTCTCGTTAATCTTCATAATAGTGTTTTACAAAAGAAAACCTGACTCTATTGTCATACTTGATTTCATTTCATTATCATAATTATTATCATCATCATTATTATCACTCTGATGACGAGGAAGACATCATTCCAGTTGCTTTAACCACCTCATTCATGGTGACTTTTTTTTATCAAGACAGCAGAGGGCGCTCCGCTATTTAAGATACTGCATTGTCCACCAGGAAAACTGTTTCAAGATGTTAATGGAATAGCAAGAAATATATTTCAATAAAATTACTGTCTTTATGATTTTCTTCAGTTTACTGGTTTCAAAAGAGATCACTTCCTGAATGTAAATATCATTAGCATTCTTACCCATCCAATCATCCTTTAAAATGTAATATAAGCTTCAGATCTGCTAAGAAAAGTTATCTACTCACATTAAAAAAAAAAAAAATTGATGAAGAATTTAAGGAGATACCAAAAATGTTGGAATTTTTCCAAACTATGCCCAATAATTTTGCAGAGCCAGTTTTAACAAAACATTTTCTTATGGAAAATTTCAACCATAAAAAAGTAAACATATAACGCTAAATTCTTCTCCACACAACACACAGTGAATGATCTTGAACCCAGTTCTAGTCATTGTATCAATCTAGCCACAAATATCCAGTATTCTTGCCTGGAAAATCCCATGGACAGAGGAGCCTAGCAGGCTACAGTCCATGGGGTCGGGTGGCCAGAGTCTGACATGACTTAGTGACTAAATCATCATAAATGATAAGAACTTAAAAACCATAAAAAAACAACAGACAGTACCATTATTGTGTCTGAAAAGATGAACAATAATTCCTTAATATTGTCAAACATCATTTTTCACAAATTTTTACACTGACTGGTTCAATGAATCTATACTAAGATGTATATACTGCATTTGATTATTATGTCTCTGAGTCACTTTTAATTTATAGCTCAATTCTCTCTTTTTTTTCTGTTAGTTTTTTAAATTAATTTATTTTAATTGGAAGATAGTTACTTTACAATATTGTGATTTTTTTTTAAGAAATTAAATTTACCTTGTTGATTTTGTTACTCAAAGTGTGGTCCTTGAATCAGCAGTATTAACAAGTCCCAAGAGCTTATTACAAATAAGAAGACTATCCCAAACTACTATATCAGAATTTACATTTTAACAAGATCTTGGACAATTTATACACATGTTAAGGGCTTTCCTGGTGGCTCAGATGGTAAAGAATCCCCCTGCAATGCGGGGTACCCGGGTTTGATCCCTGGGTTGGGAAAATCCCCTGGAGAAGAGCACGGCAACCCACCCTAGTACTCTTGCCTGGAGAATCCCCATGGATAAAGGAGCCTGGCAGGCTACATTCCATGGAGTTGCAAAGAGTCAGACACAACTGAGCCACTAAGCACACACATACACATGTTAAAGTTTATGAAGTACTTCTGTAGAGTTTCTTACAGTATAGATTACAGTGTTTTACAATTCTGTGATGCTATTGAGTATGCTCCTCGGCACCTGCATTTTTTTTTTAACTGCAATTAAATCTGGAAGATCTATCCTACCGAATTTTAATTTCTTGACAGGACTCCTCGTAAGTGTTTTGTGTATTTTACTGAGAGGATCATAATGTTCAGTTTTGTCACTTTTTGTGTTAGCTGCCACTGATCATTATTTTGTCTATTTATTTAAAGGTTACAAAATAGTGTGCTAATTTTATCATCCTTACTTCTATCAACGGAGATAATTTTCTGCATCTACTATTTTATTGATCTAAAATGTGTACAGGAAATGTAAGCTAAGTAGCACTCTCGCTTTCCCCACCTTTTTTCTTTTATCAGTTTTCAGAAATCACATTAGTGCTTAAGCATGTTCCCAAGATGTCCAAAATAGATGTGGTTTTGAAGTATAAATATGAACTCATAGAATTTTAAAATTATATTTGATTATTTAATTCATCAAATGTTCCTATTATTGATTACTCAGTTATTTTGTTAATTATTCACTTGTTATTATTATTGAGTCTCAATTTGTCCCAACTTTTGCTGTTTAGATACACTTCATGCTGTCTCCTGATCCCCTTTCACAGGACCATGATCTCAATATTTTTTGATAGCTTTCCTTGCTTCCTATCACAAAATATTCCATGCTCATTTTGTACATTCCCTGTTCTAGTCATGAAATCAACCATTTTTCCAAGGACTCTCAATTTGATTCAGTAGAAAATGGTATTTGAAGATTAGAATCTGTGCACTAATGGTGCCCATGGCTACTGAATGGAACCATCAGTTATTATTTCTAGGATGTCTTACTGGACAGTACAAAGAAATGAACATTTATAAGAATATCTTGTGTTTACAGGAATAATTTCAAAGTTAAATTTATTATACAGAATATGAAAAAGTTATACTTCTTTGTATCTTTTTTAATTATGAAAAATCTTAATTATTAATGAATTATGATTAACATAATTATTCATAGTTTTGCTATGCTTCTGAAATAGTATTAGAATAACAATACAAAATTATGACTAGTGATATAATTATCAAAAACAACTTTAAGTTTTTCTGATTTGCTTTAAAGTTATTTTGTTCTTAGAACATATCCCGCTAAAAATGGACAAATTATTGTACTTTACTCTGAAATAACTCCTATTTTTTCAGTTAAGCCACCAACTGAACACAGTCAGGTTTATTTATTTTATTTTATTCTTCATTTTTAGGAATACTTTAATTCTGTCTTATATCTATAGATAATTATATCTGTAGATAATTTTCACTATTCCAAAGTCAAATAGCAAAACAAGATAGATTCTGAGAAGTGTAACTGTGAAGAATTATTCTTTAAAAATTATTCTTGGGTTGATTTCGCAACATGGAATAACAGCCAAGTTAGGTTAAAAGTGTACATGTTTTGGGGCAAAATGCAGCCAAAATAGGAAACCTGGGCTTTTTTCATGTTCTGAAAATGAGATGCAGGACAATTAAACTTATTTTCGACAACATACCCTAACTATGTTTGAAAGTACTTGTGTATGTAACTTATAGTCTTTTGCTAAGCTGTAAAGAAATCATGGCACATACTGTGGACAGTTCTACCACACTGCTGGGGACTTAGTTCATGAGGGGAAGAGAGGCAACTCTATATTTTGTGTATTGTACATTATGACTATATCATGTATGATTATTTCATCTTTCTACTTATTCTTTTTCTCTTCAATAAAATGAGAGATTTGAATCAGATGATCTTTTAAATCCTTTTCAGCAGTGAAATTCTTCTCTATTTTAAATGTGGTAGGCAGTTTCCAAAGACAGCCACCATCACTGCCTTCCCGCCCTGTAAGAATATACTGCTTCTCACATTGACATGAATCTAATTCCCTACTCTTTGAATCTGGGCTGACCTTAGTGACTTCTTTGGCCTACAGAATAAGGAAGAAGTCAGGGTCTAGTAATTCTCAGGATGAGTCATAAGAAACCTCACAGCTACAGCCTGTGTCTCTTGAAGCACTAGTTAAGGAAGAAGCCAGTCTCTGAGAAACCCAGGACTACCCTGCTGTGAGGAAGCCCAAGCAAGCTTCATAGAGCAAAGACATGGAAAAAAAGAAATAGCCAGCCAGCCTTCATCTGTTCCTTTCATCTCAGCTTAGGCACCTGACGTGTGAGTTAAAAACCCTAATTATCTATCAGGTTTAGTCAAATCTTCAGATGACTCCAATCTCAACTGTCATCTGACTCCAACCACATGAGAGACTCCAAGCAAGAATTTTCCAACTGATCCCAATCAACCACTAGAAACACAAAAAATACCAATAAAGTGTTGCTGTAAGCACCACTTCTTAGGATGAAATTGGCACAACAATAGACAAGCAAAATAACATGATAATTGCTATAAGAAAAAGAAGTCAAAATGCATAAAAGAAGACAAGGCTAATATTTACTGTGGGGAATAAGGACTATTTCTCAGCAGAAATAAATAGAGAAGGTATTTAAGTCTTGAGGTAAGAAAACACCTTGAGGAACACATGGGGACAAAAGCATATACAAGACATTTGGCAAAGGCTTAATATCAAAGCCTTTTTATATAAAATTTGAAAATATGTGATTATTTCTTATTATTTCATTTAATAAAAACCAAGAACATACTGTAAAATTAAAACTAAATGAAAGAAAAATATAGTCAAATTGCATATTCATCTCCTTAAAGTGGGTCTGATTTTAACTAAAGAATAGCATGTAGAGTATTGAGTGGAGAGGACTGACCACATAACTTTCACATAGTTTTTAAACTCATGCTGTTTCTCTCAGCCCTTCCCATTTACATGAGCCAGAACTGGACACAGGCCTTGAGTGCTGATATTCTGCTGCTGCAGCTAAGTCGCTTCAGTCGTGTCCGACTCTGTGTGACCCCAGAGATGGCAGCCCACCAGGCTCCCCCGTCCCTGGGATTCTCCAGGCAAGAACACTGGAGTGGGTGGCCATTTTCTTCCCCAATGCATGAAAGTGAAAAGTGAAAGTGAAGTCGCTCAGTCGTGTCCGCCTCTTAGTGACCCCATGGACTGCGGCCCACCAGGCTCCTCCATCCATGGGATTTTCCAGGCAAGAGTACTGGAGTGGGGTGCCATTGCTGATACATTGCTTATATTTTGGAAACAAATCACTGTCTGATTAAGCTCCATGTAAAATTATCCCATCTCTGCCTGGACTAGGACGTGAGAGATAACTTTAGGTATCAACTTCTGTTTTGCTTTTATCAGTATACCATACATATTTTTCATGTTATTAGGTGTTATTTTGAAAAATGATTTCTATTGGCTAAATATGATCCCATCTCTGTGCCTTTATCACATATAACCATTCTCCCATGAATGGGCATTTAAGTTATGACTTTTTCTCTTTTTATAATTTGTGAGTACCCTCCATATGTGGTCACTCACCTAAAGTCAGACATCCTGGAGTGTAAATTTAAGTGTGCCTTAGGAAGCATTACTACAAACAAAGCTAGTGAAGGTGATGAAATTCCGACTGAGCTATTTCAAATCCTAAAAGATGATGCTGTGAAAGTGCTGCACTCAATATGCCAACAAATTTAGAAAACTCAACAGTGGCCACAGGACTGTAAAAGGTCAGTTTTCATTCCAATTCCAAAGAAAGGCAATGCCAAAGAATGTTCAAGCTACTGTATAATTGTACCCATTTCACATACAACTAAGGTAATGCTCGTAATCCTTCAACATTTCATGGTAAGATGGGCACAATAAAGGACAGAAATGGTATGGACCTACCAGAAGCAGAAGATATTAAGACATGGCAGGAATACACAGAAGAATTATACAAAAAAATCTTAATGACCCATAAAACCATGATGGTGTGATCACTCACCTAGAGCCAGACATCTTGGAGTGCGAAGTCAGGTGAGCCTTAGAAGTATCGCTATGAGCAAAACTAGTGGAGGCGATGGAATTCCAGCTGAGCTATTTCAAATCCTAAAAGAGGATGCTGTGAAAGTGCTGCACTAAATATGCCAGCAAATTTTGAAAACTCAGCAGTGGCCCCAGGACTGGAAAAGGTCAATTTTCATTCCAATTCCAAAGTAGGGTAATGCAAAAGAATGTTCAAACCACCACACAATTGCACTCATTTCATATGCCAGCAAAGTACTATTCAACACTCTCCAAGTTAGTCTTCAACAGTACATGAACCAGAACTTCCAGATATTCAAAGCTGGATTTAGAAAGGCAGAGGAACCAGAGATAAAATTGCCAACAACCATTGGATCATAGAAAAGCAAGAGAATTCCAGAAAAACATCTACTTCTGCTTCACTGACTATGCTAAAGCCTTTGACTGTGTGGATCACTACAAACTCTGGAAAATAATGGCAACCCATTCCAGTACTCTTGCCTGGAAAATTCCATGGACTGAGGAGCCTGGTGGGCTAAAATCATGGGATCGCAAAGAGTCAGACACGACTGAGCAACTTCACTTATGGGAATACCAGATCACCTTGCCTGCCTCCTGAGTTACCTGTATGCAGGTCAAGAAGCAACAGTTAGAACCAGACATGGAATAATAGACTGGTTCCAAAGGGGAAAAGGAGTACATTAAGGCTGTATATTTTCACCTTGTTTATTTAACTTATATGCAGAGTACATAATACAAAGTGCCAGATTGGATGAATCACAAACTGGAATCAAGATTCCTAGAAGAAATATCAATAACCTCAGGTACGCAGATTACACCACCTTTATTGCAGAACGTGAAGAGGAACTAAAGAGCCTCTTGATGAAGGTGAAAGAGGAGAAACTCAACATTCAAAAAACTAAGATCATGGCATCCAGTCCCAACACTTAGTGACAAATATGTAGGGGAAAAGTGTAAATAGTGACAGATTTTATTTTATTGGGCTCCAAAATCACTGCAGATGGTGACTGCAGCCATGAAATCGAAAGACACTTGCTCCTTGGAAGGAAAGTTGTGACAAACCTAGACAGCATTGCTGAGAAAAATCTGTAAGTCTAAGATATGGTTCTTCCAGTAGTCAGGTACAGATATGAGAATTGAATCATAAGAATGTTGAGCACTGAAGAATTGATACTTTCAAACTGTGGTATTGGAGAAGACTCAAGAGTCCCTTGGACAACAAGATCAAACCAGTCAGTCCGAAAGGAAATCAACCCTGAATACTCATTGGAAGGACTGATGTGGAAGCTGAAGCTCCAATATTCTGACCACCTGGTTTGAAGAGCCAACTCAGTGAAAAAGACCCTGATACTGGGAAAGATCAAGGGCAGGAGGCAACAGATGAGATGGGTAGATGGCATCATGGACTCAATGGAGATGAGTCTGAGAAAACTCCAGGAAATAGTGAAGGACAGGGAAGCCTGGCATGCTACAGTCCATGGAGTCACTAAAAGCTGAATGTGACTTAATGACTAAACAACAACAACAAACCTTATAGTAAATAAGTTGGCACATTGATAATCTTTGCCTTAGAAAATTAATAGATGGTCTTAGTACACCTTTTAATCTTCAGTGTCTATGAAAATAAATAAAAGACACAAAGTAATAAAATTGGCTATAGTTGAGGATAGTCAGTAACTAAAACACAATGCCACTCTCCTTTCCCCCTAATCATTATTTCTATTCCACCTGGTTCCAGACATAGTACTATATATCTTAAAATAAGAAATACATTTGAAAATGTTGAATTTTAAAAGTTCCAAATGATGGAGTTTACAATCTGGAGTTAAACTTTGTAGTAATGACCCTGAAATACTTTAATATTCTCAGAACTACTGGTTACACTGGAAACCCAAATCTCTCTCTCTCTTTATATATATATATATAAATGATATGTATATATATGAAACACGGAGAAGGCGATCAGCTGGAAGATGATGATCTGGAGCTACTTGGTATTCAGATCATATCAAGAAGACAGGACAAACTTTGCAAAAGCAAAAATGTTTCATGCCCTTAGAGCTATAAAATAAATGATTTTAGGACTTACTTTCATCAGTGGTCTAAGATTTCCAAGATCACCTGGAGCTAGGCACTCAAATACTCTAGCACTCACTCTCCAGTTTTTCTTTGGGAGATATCTGGAGATAGAAATTCCAGTTTTACCAATTTCATATTATTATCATTATTTGCTAATAGAAAGTAAGGTTAGGGGGGTCTAAGTGACTTCCCAAGTTCACAAATTAGTAAGCAACAGAGTTGAACTTGAAGACAGTCCAGTCTGACTCCAGAGTATGAACTCAGAAATTCTCTAAACACTTGGTTCCAAGGCTCCTTAATCATTGCCCAATGTGCTAGACACATTAATTTCTGGTGCTTATTTGCTCAGTCTTGTCTGACTCTTTGTGACCCCATGGACTGTAGCCCCCCAGGCTCCTCTGTCCATGGAATTCTCCAGGCAAGATACTAGAGTGGGTTGCATGCTCTTCTCCAGGGATCTTCCCAACCCAGGGATTGAACCCAGGTTTCTCACATTGCAGGCAGATTCTTTACTGTCTGAGCCACCAGGGAAGCCCAAGAATACTGGAGTGGGGAGCCTATTCCTTCTCTGAGGGATCTTCCCAACCCAAGAATCAAACCGGAGTCTCCTGCATTGCAGGCAGATTCTTTACCAGCCGAGCTACCGGGGAAACCCCAAAATATTCAGTCCACGGAATTCTCCAGGCCAGAATACTGGACTGGGTTGCCATGCCCTTCTCCAGGGATCTTCCCCACCCAGGGATCACCAAACCCAGGTCTTCCACATTGCAAGTGGATTCCTTACCATCTGAGCCATCCACACTCAAAATTAAAATCTCTAATTTAGAATCTGTTCTTATTGCTGCTGTGTTAAAAGAAATATAAATTGGTGAATTAGTTGACAGTTTTTCAAGTCTTAGATATTTTTCAGTGTTTGAAATATTTAGAAGCCAACATTTGAAATGAAAAATAAAAATCAACCATTATCAGTACTATACACCAAATGTTACTCACTTTTATATGCTAGAAAAAGTAATCTTGAATTACCAACATGAAGTTGAAAGAAGTTGAAAAGCTCCTATAAGGAGCCTTAAAGAACAAATGACATCGTCAACAACAACAATCTGATCTACTAGTGATATTACACGGTATTTTTTTTTAGTATCTTTATCCACTGTTATAATAAAATTTATATCACTCTAAAAATATAAACCTCCATTATTACAGTACCATAAAATAGAAACTTTTAAAGTGTTTTAAAATTAGTCAAAACGCCAAAGCTTGTCTTATTATTTACTTTTCATTCAGTATGCTCTAAAAGTAATTAATCTAAAGGCAAATTTTTGATTAGTATATACCATCATCATTATCTACTTGCATCAGTAATATTCATTAAATGTACAAGTTGATCTTTATTAATTATTTAAATATTATCATTTATTCTGGGATTTTCTTGATTCCCTGAGAATTAATTTCTTCTTTTTTTTAATTTAAATTTTTATTTTTACTTTATTTTACTTTACAATACTGTATTGGTTTTGCCATACATTGACATGAATCCACCACGGGTGTACATGCATTCCCAAACATGAACCCCCCCTCCCACCTCCCTCCCCATAACATCTCTCTGGGTCCCTGTGCACCAGCCCCAAGCATCCCCGTGCACCAGCCCCAAGCATCCTGTATCCTGCATTGGACATAGACTGGTGATTCGTTTCTTACATGATAGTATACATGTTTCAATGCCATTCTCCCAAATCATCCCACCCTCTCCCTCAGAGTCCAAAAGTCTGCTCTACACATCTGTGTCTCTTTTGCTGTCTCGCATACAGGGTCATCATTGCCATCTTTCTAAATTCCATATATATGTGTTAGTATACTGTATCGGTGTTTTTCTTTCTGGCTTACTTCACTCTGTATAATCGGCTCCAGTTTCATCCATCTCATTAGAACTGATTCAAATGTATTCTTTTTAATGGCTGAGTAATACTCCATTGTGTATATGTACCACAGCTTTAATGTTCTTATTCCCTGATATACAGATATATCCCAGAAAAGTATTTGTAACATCTGAAAAAAAAAAAAACTCTTAGTAGTAATTTCCTCTCTAGTTATTTTGTATCTCTTTTAAAATATGCTGCTGTCATATGTGAGCAACTTAAACAGAAATTCTCAAAAGTCAGTTCTATAAATATATTATAGAGCTTATAATAACACTTTATTGTAATCTAATATATGAATGTTATAGTATCATTTTCTAAAAATTAAGAATGAACCACAAAACAGTGAATTTCAAAGGACTTTTATGTCAAGAAAAATGGCATAGAATTATTTTTCTCTATTTCCTCTGATAGGCACAGCCAAAACTCCTGGACATTATATGTAAAACAAACATAAAAAGACTCTTTGAAAGGTGGAGAGAAAAAGGTCAACCAGTTAGGAAATTCAGCAACCTACAGAAAAACATAGCAGTAAATTTCCTAGGTTTTGTTTTTGTTTCATACATTCTAGACAGAGTGCTGAAAAACAGGACACCCTGGAAATACAAATGAGTATAGAAAAAGAGCTCCCTCACAAGTCAGAGGCCCAGGATAGAGGCAGCCTACCAAGGCAGAAAACTTGTACACAAATGACTGTTCTATTTTAGCTAAACATCACAGAAAAACAAGGGCTATATCCAAAATCCCAGACCAAGTAGGAGTTTAGAGATCTCCCTTTCTAAACTGCAGTGAAATGCTCCAATGTCCTGGGTGGAATCATATCAGAGAAAATCCAATCAACAGCCAGTATTTTCATCCCTCTGCAGCAGAACAAGCTCACACATCCATGGTGTCATGGAGGGCACTTGGGGAGCATGGCTATGCTTTTGTAGTAACAAAGTGTCTCCTCTCTCTCCTGCCAGGGTGATATCAGAGGAGGTCTAATGGAGAGTCAGAATTTTCCTTATTTCTAACAGTAACAAGAGCATCTTTATCCCATGATGTCAGTGGATGACCCATGGGAGGCTATGATGAGGCAGCCTTGACTCTCCTCAGAGATATCAGTAGAGGCTTACTGGGAAGCCAGAAGTTAGTTCCTCTGCCCTCCAGTAGTAACAAGGAAATGCCCTGGAAGGTATAAATAGAAACTGTTGAGAACTGTGACTTCCACCCCAGGAGGCACTAGGCAATAAGAGATGATGTCTACGCCTGGTGGCTCAGACAGTAAAGTGTCTGCCCACAATGCGAGAGGAGACCTAGGTTTGATCCCGGGACTGGGAAGATCCCCTGGAGAAGGAAATTGCAACCCACTCCAGTACTCCTGCCTAGAAAATTCAATGGATGGAGGAGCCTGATGGGCTACAGTCCATGGGGTCTCAAAGAGCCGAAAACAATTGAGCGACTTTCTTTCTTTCTTTCCTTCTTTCTTTCTTTCTTTCTTTCTTTCTTTCTTTCTTTCTTTCTTTC